>NC_068437.1:16126363-16366363 GCF_023373465.1 Oncorhynchus keta | reverse complement strand
CTTCTCTCTCTGTCTTCTTCTCTCTCTGTCTTCTTTCTCTCTCTGTCTTCTCTCTCTCCCTGTCTTCTCTCTCTACCTGTCTTCTCTTTCTCTGTCTTCTTTCTCTCTCTGTCTTCTCTCTCTCTCCCTGTCTTCTCTCTCTCCCTGTCTTCTCTCTCTCCCTGTCTTCTCTCTCTCTCTGTCTTCGCTCTCTCTGTCTTCTCTCTCTCTCCCTGTCTTCTCTCTCTCTGTCTTCTCTCTCTCCCTGTCTTCTCTCTCTCTCTGTCTTCTCTCTGTCTCCCTGTCTTCTCTCTCTCTCTGTCTTCTCTCTCTCCCTGTCTTATATGGTACACTAGATCCCATAGGTCATCTGAAGCTTCATCTGCGCTCAGCCTCACTCCTCGCTCCATTACTCTTCTCAAGGCCTAACCCTGGGAGTCTGGGAGGCGGCTGCGTCTCTCCTCCATTTAAATGTACAAACATGGCTGGAGACAAAAGCCAACCCCCCTCCGTCCCTCTGTTCCTCCTTCCCTCTATCCACCCTCCCCTCCTTCTACCCCCCTCTGATAACCACAGTGCAGCTTGTTAGTCACACACATAAACATATACACACACACATACACACAGCGAGCCCAGTGTGTGCTCCTACTGTACATTGTCCATTGTGTGAGATCTCTCTGCTTCTGCTCCAGGAGATGGGCGGAGGTAGTAAGGCTGGGTCAGGGGCCATAGGAGGGGGGATTTCACACAATGAGAATGCAGCCAGGCAGGGCAGCGGAGGCCTGGGCAGAGGGCCCCGAGTAACCCCTCGGCCGAGCCAGGCTCACCTGAACTGACCCGTGTTGTTATTCTTGTGCAGGGAAAAGAAGCTCACTGACATGCCCTCGGCTTCAGACCCAAGGCCCAGAGACAGTGAGGGAGAGAGGAGCCCCAGCTGTGGTTGGATGGGGCTGGCTGGGCTGATATGCAGGGGCTCCAGTCCAGGGTCACCAGAGGGAAAATACATGTCACACATATGACGATAGGCACCGATCGTGACTTGTGGAATTGTTTTCTTTTGCCAATTGTTGCTCCATTTTTTCCTACTCGCCCAATTTTCAAGGGTGATGGAGAGCTACGGTTCAATGACATAAATCTTGTTTTTTTTTTAATAGGGCTAACTCCTCTTAGATGCCAGCCCAGTAATAACCTGAAATGAACACAACTTCAACGTCTGAATTCTTTCTTTCTTTTTAATCTGGATGTTGAAAAGTTGAAATCAGGTTCATTTTCAGTTCTGAATGAAAGTTGAAAAGACATTTACAGATATTGAAAATACCTATTTTTTGGTCATTGATTTTTATGGCAAAATTTCATCTGCACACATTCTCAATGAAATAACCATTTTATCACGATAATAATTGTTCTGTCTATTTAATATAGGAAAGAGGAGCCTCAGTAATGGTAACATAGATGTTTTTGTCTTGCTATGATATGATATGTTGTTATTTATCTACCTTAGCTGAATACACTGACTGTAAGTCACTCTGGATAAGAGTGTCTGCTGAATGACTGAAAATGTAAATGTATAAAACAAACATTTACAAAGCATGCTGGGTATTACTCTAATGAGCTCTGCCCCAAAACAAGTCAAAATGCTTGTCTTTACTGTACTGTAATGTACTGTACACTGCTGTGCTCTGCAGTACTGTACTGTGCTGTCCAAACTTGTGAAACATAAATGTCTATGATTGGGCCAAATCAAGGCCAGTCTGTGGACGTTGAAATCAAGGCCAGTCCAGACCAGATCAAATCTGAACCAAACATCAATGTCTACAGTATGTTTGGGCCAAATCATGGCCAGACCGGACCGGACCAAATCTGAACCAAACAGATGTCTATGGTCCAACAACAAGAAAAAAGACGTCGGCATCGGTCCGTGTTTATTAAGAAGGCATTCCTGGAGATGTTGCCATTCAAACCTGTGTTTTACTCCTGAATAACAGCCCACTTCATAATATCACCGAATAATAGTTCCACATTACAGGTCTGGGATATAAAGCCATTCTCAGCCTATTACTTTCTCATGGATTTGTTGCAATAGAGCGTCTCTATTTCTTAGTATCCATGCTATTACTGCATGTCATTAACATGAATATACTGTAACACCTCACAACAGCAGCAACCCAACCTTTCCCTCCCTCCAACAGATGGCAGTATGAATCACATGATTTACACGTGTCAGAGAGTTTCTCTGAAGTGCTCCTTCCAGAAACCTTGTTTAGATTAACCGACTGTGTTTGTTCCACTCAAGATGGTAAAGCTAGAACAGTTTTTCCCCGAAGCAGCTTCAACACAGAGTAATTATCCATAGTAATTATGCTATTGCCCCTCTGGAAAGAAAAAAAGAAGAGGCTAAATTTAGACCTGCAGTATATTATATTCTACCTCGACCCAGCCCAGAAATGGACTGCGTCCTAAATGGTAACTTATTCGCTATATAGTGCACTACCTTTTGACCAGGGCCTATAGACTCTGGTCAAAAGTAGTGCACTATATTGGTACTAGGGTGCCATTTCAGATGCAGACATGGCCTTTATTTGGACTCAAAATGAACCATGCAATCAGACCAGGCAGTCCAGTCTTTTAGTCCAGTCTGTGAGCAGGAGGAAATATGCTAGATGTGCTAATTAACTGTGACAAGAACTACTATAATTTGAGGCAGGTTTTCATTTCTCTCGTTTATTTTTGCTGTGTGATAATTGGTGTTTAGTAGGCTGACTAGGGTCACACATGAGTATGAATTGGACAGAGCTGTGACAAGCCTGCGCTCTGGACTGAACTGACTGCTTTGCTGTTGTTGTTGTTGTCGTCAAACAAACTCAAACGAACAAAGAACGGGGCATTTGGCGTTCAGCAGTATTTAGCGGCTGGGTGAGGCTGCTCTGCAGATAATACAGCTGGTCCCAGGGAAGGGGCAGGAGGTAAGCCAGGAACGGAAGGGTGTTCCTCTGTCAACACAGCCATTGGGTCCTGGTCCCCTGTCCCCAGTTGGTCCCCACTAAGCCCACGTTCCCCCCACTGCTCTCCCCCTGTAAAGAGACACTTTGGGACAGACAGGGTTGCAGAGAGAGGGTTGGGCCTCTATGGGTCTCAGAACAGTGTTTCCCCTACTATTGGTTAGGCTTGACAGGGTGGGGTCCCAGCCTAGCTTTGTTGTCCCCCTCCTAAACAAATTTGGCCCATGTAGTTTCAGTTAAACATTCAATTGAAAATGTTTGTGTTTTTCAGGCTGCTGTGTTATCCTAAGGGCTTTGGTGCCCCGCCCTATATATAAAAAAAAGATTGTGCCACATAGTATGAGTGGGGCGGGGAGGCTGTCTGGTGGTTTGTACCATGTGCTGTTTAGGAGGGTGGGGTGGGTGGGTTGGGGACAGCTGAGGCATCACCTGTCTGTGTATCACATGTCCTTTGACACAGTGAGGCAGACAGCGTTGTCACCAGCCATCCCTGCCCCTCCACAGTGACACAATCCCAGCAGCGGTCAGTCAGTCACACACCCTTCTATGTTGCCTACCCTGGGTTGAAGTTGCCAGCAGGCATAGATCTAGGATCAGTGTAATGGAGGTGGTTTGAAAAGCACCTTGCCTGAGACCAGACGACTTGTGTTAGCTCCCTGAGCTAACACCTATTAGGCTAGGGTGAGGGTTGACTGGGATGTGGACACGAAGCTACACTGAAAAAAATGAAGGTTCTTAAACTGTTCTTCCTTAAGGCTCCTTGGAGAACTCTTGCCCAATAAAGAACCTTTGAGTTAAGTGTGGGGTTCTTGACGTGGCATCCACGGTTCATCAGAATTCTAAAAGGCACTTGAAATGTATGGAAGTTCTTTTCATACCACGCAGCAAATTGGCCAGTGTTAACTAGTGTTGATTTTTCAATGTAACATTTCTAGTGTTGATTTAAGAGTTACATTAGCACTGTAAATAGTTCCATTTAAACAAAGCGGTTAGTGTTGGTGTTCAAAATTAGAGTTGAACCAAAACCACACCCATCATTATCATCTTTCCCAGCATGCTCTATTGCGGGTAGATTTTTTTTATTGTTTGTTTGAATATCTACATTTTTGTACATACATTGATTAATTAATCTTATGCTACTCAAATATAAATAACAAATGTTTCTAAACTAATCCAATCTGTTACTTGGACTTATTGCAACCATTAGTGATACTGAAATGTTTTTTCCAGTTTAGATTACATTTACATTTACATTTAAGTAATTTAGCAGACGCTCTTATCCAGAGCGACTTACAAATTGGGATGATTAAAATAGTCTCATATGTTACTCTTCCCTTACCTGGCAGTCATTCTGAATGTAGGTTGTGGGTGAATAGAAATTCTAAATGTTGAATATCCCCACTCTGGCTGGATTCTAATAGGAATTACACATCACTTTGCAAACCAGCCAAATGTGACCTGATGTGGCCGGCAAACTATGAGTTTCAGGTCACTGCATTATGGTAAAACTAGGTCCTTAAAAGAAGTCCTTATGAAATATGTATTGTCTTAAATAATTAAATTTTAAAGACAACATATTATTCACTTAGGATCTCACTTGGTGAAGGCCACTTGACAGAGCATGAATGAATGCAACAACCATGTCTCTGTCTCTAGCAAACACAGTCATGGCTGGTACGAGTAACTCTTAAATCCACTCAAGGCACCCTGGGAAATATACAAACAAGGCAACCCTACAGCAGGACTATTCAATTCCGGTCCTGGAGGGCCGAAACATTTCTGGTTTTGGATCTTAGTAAGGTTCTCCATCCTATTTATGGTTCTTCAGAAACCCTAAAATGTTTCCCCTATTGCATCGCTCTCCAGAACCTTATTTGGTTCCAACTCGCACCTTTATTTTTAAGAGTGTAGAATTAGGGTTAGGGTTGTTAGTGAGGCTGGGGTTAGGGTTGAACCAGGATGTGGACATGAAGCTAGGGTTAGGGTTGTAGACAGGATGGTCATGAGGCTGGGGTTTAGGGTTGAACCGGGATGTGGATGTGGACATGAAGATAGGGTTGAAGCTAGGGTTATGGTTGAACAGGGATGTGGACATGAGGCTAGGGTTAGGGTAGGGTTAGGCTAGAGGTTAGGGGTTGGACCTGACATGAGAGGGATGTGGACATGAGGCCAGGATGTGGACATGAAGATAGGGTTAGGGTTGGACCAGGATGTGGACATGAGGTTAGGGTTAGGGGGTTAGGGTTATGGTTGAACCAGGATGTGGACAGGGTTGAGGCTGAGTCTGGGTTAGGGTTGGACCAGGATGTGGACATGAAGCTAGGGTTAGGGTTGGACCAGGATGTGGACAAAGTTAGGGTTTGGGTTGAACCGGGATGGTGGACATGGGATGTGGACTAGGGTTAGGGTTGAACCGGGATGTGGACATGAAGATAGCGTTTAACCGGGATTTGGACATGAAGCTAGGGTTAGGGTTGGACCAGGATGTGGACATGAAGTAGGGTTAGGGTTGAAGGGTTGGACCAGGATGTGGACATGATAGTGTTATGGTTAGGGTTGGACCAGGATGTGGACATGAAGCTAGGGTTATGGTTAGGGTTGGACCAGGATGTAGACATGAAAGTAGGGTTAGGGTTAGGGTTGGACCAGGATGTGGACATGATGCTAGGGTTAGGGTTAGGGTTGGACCAGGATGTGGACATGAATGTAGGGTTATGGTTAGGGTTGGACCAGGATGTGGAGTAGGGGTTAGGGAGGATGTGTTAGGGTTAGGGTTGGACCAGGATGTGGACATGATGTTAGGGTTATGGTTAGGGTTGGACCAGGATGTGGACATGAAGCTAGGGTTAGGGTTAGGGTTGGAACAGGATGTGGACATGAAGCTAGGGTTAGGGTTAGGGTTGAACCGGGATGTGGACATGAGGCTAGGGTTAGGGTTGAACCGGGATGTGGACATGAGGCTAGGGTTAGGGTTGAACCGGGATGTGGACATGAGGCTAGGGTTAGGGTTGGATTTAAGGCCCCGGAAAAGGAGGAAAAACACAGTAACAAGAAAGGCCTAACCCTAACCCTGTTCAGGATTTTAACCCTAACCCAGTCTAGCCCAGATTACATGTGGTCTATCTTCTTAACACAGCTATGTAGGTCATGATAAACATTGTAGTCTAATCCAAGCCTTGTTCTAACCTTTTGTTATTTTGCTTCCTTCCTACTTTGATGATTATATGATTCCTGACAGAATCATCGCTGTGTGTGTGTGTGGGGGGGTTAGGGTTAGGGGGTCTTATTGTATGTGATTTAATATCCTTCATCCATGGTTTCATATCCCAATAACAATGAGTGATACCCAATGTCCTGGTCTACTATAAAAGTGTCATGGCTGTCAAGCACACACACTCAAAGATGGATAAGAGGCACCTAATCCTCAACACACAAAAAAAATACCAGTAAAGTCTGCAATGTGAATTTCAGACAAAATACTGCATGGTTCCTCACTATCAGTTATGACTGGAATGAGAGTCTACAAATTCCAGTCTGTCTGTTGTATGAGATGCCATGGCTCCCTCACATACTTTGATGTACTTTTCGCTTCCCTTCAACCTCGTCAGGATCCATTACCAGGTATCTCAATGACCATAGAGTTTGCCGGCTTGTAGTCTTAAAAAAACGGAAATAACTTACCTCTGGTTCGTTCAGCCATTCCTATGGGGAAAGACTAGGGTTTTGGGAAAACGCCGAAAATAAGGTCTGAGGTTAACACAGGCTTAGGAGATCTGATACCTTTTGTTCTATGAGATAATAGCAGTCAGTTTACATGAACTTTATGAGTTATGGAGCCTTTATGTGCTTTTTCTGATGACATAAATGCTTCAAAATTCACAAAATGTGACGTTATAGCTGATGAAGATGATCTCATGGAACAAAACGTATCAGATCTCCTAAGCCTGTGTTTACCTCAGACCTTATTTTCTGCACTTATCCAAAAACCTTACAAAAGCTTCATTCATTTCCCCATAGGCTTTGTCCAATGAACGTAACTCATGTATATAACACGAGCTAGTTCCTACAAAAAGATGCCATTACCATTGGTCTCTATTGCATTTATAAATCAGGTTAACAAGCAGTGTTAATTGAAGCCTAAGATGGTGCCTTCCTGAAAAGATAACTGGATAACTCAGATATGAAGACGCAAAGCATTGCAGTAAATGTTCAGAAAGGGGTGTGCGCACGAGTGTGTGTCTGTGTGTCGGCAGACAGTCCGGGTAATAGAAAGAAGTCACCTGGTGGAGATGCGATGTCCCTATCAATTGAGTGACAGACACACACACCTCTGTTTACAGTTGAAACACCATGTCAACAGTAGCCATGCAGCCACAGCTCCTTGTGTGTGTGTGTGTGTGTGTGTGCGTGTGTGTGTGTGTGTGTGTGTGTGTGTGCGTGCGTGCGTGCGTGCGTGCGTGCGTGCGTGCGTGCGTGCGTGCGTGCGTGCGTGCGTGCGTGCGTGCGTGCGTGCGTGCGTGCTGCGTGCGTGCGTGCGTGCGTGCGTGCGTGCGTGCGTGCGTGCGTGCGTGCGTGCGTGCGTGCGTGCGTGCGTGCGTGCGTGCGTGCGTGCGCGTGCGTGCGTGCGTGCGTGCGTGCGTGCGTGCGTGCGTGCGTGCGTGCGTGCGTGCGCGCGCTAAGAGCCCTCCCACTCCTGGATCACTCAACCGGCCCAGCTGCTATAATGAGTGGTTTTAGTAGGTAGACCGTGACAGATAGACAAACATGTTATTATACGCCACTGGTCTGTCATTGGGATGGGGTCATATTAGAGACCTGGCATCGTGGACAAAAGAAAGGCACAAACTCAGGGACACTCCTCAACTGCTGCACCCATTTAAATGTCCTCACTGATTGACTCTAGTCACGCACATATAATTACTAGATTTCCACTAGATGGGCCAGCTGCAAAGTCAAAATTGGCTATATATCGTAAAAATTCATAAAAAATGTAAGGTTAGGTTTAGAAGTGTGGTTAAGTTCAAGTGTTATTGACACATGCACAAGTGCAGTGAAATACTTCACTTGCAAGCTCTACCCAATAGTGCAGTAATCAATATCAAAATAGTATAACTAAAAGTTTAAAAATATATACTGTACAGTGCCTTCGAAAAGTATTCAGACCCCTCTACTTTTTACACATTTTGGTACTGTAACGTCCGTCGATGGTGGAAGAAGGTGAGGACCAAGGTGCAGCGTGGTATGTGTCCATATTTATTAGAATGAACACGGAAATAACTAAATAAATAACAAAGAGAAACGACCGAAAATGGCTGGTGCAGACACACAACAGAAAACAGAAAAAAAAAAAAAATCATCCACGAAACACAATAGAAAACAGGCTCCCTAAATATGGTTCTCAATCAGGGACAACGATTGACAGCTGCCTCTGATTGAGAACCAAAGTGAAAACAGGTTTTTAGTATTTTGTGCAAATTGAAAAAAATAAATAAGCAGAAATACCTTATTTACATAAGTATTCAGAACCTTTGCTTTGAGATTTGAAATATAGCTCAGGTGCATCCTGTTTCCGTAGATCATCCTTGAGATATTTCTACAACTTGATTGTAATTCACCTGTAGTAAATTCAATTGTTTGGACATTCGCCGGTTGACAGTACATGTCAGAGCAAAAACAAAGCCATTCGGTCAAAGGAATTGTCCGTAGAGCTCCGAAACAGCATTGTGTCGAGGCACAGATCTGGGGAAGGGTACCAAAAAATTTCTGCAGCATTTAATGTCCCCAAGAAAACAGTGGCCTCAATCATTCTTAAATGGAAGAAGTTTGGAACCGCCAAGACTCTTCCTAGATCTGTACACCCGGCCAAACTGAGCAATCGGGAGAAAAGGGTCTCGGTCAGGCGACTCCCGCAAAACACCAGCCTCAACGTCAACAGTTAAGAGGCGACTCCGGGATGCTGTCCTTCAAGGCAGAGTCCCTCTGTCAATTGTCCTGTATTCTTTTGCCCATCTTAATCTTTTAATTTTATTGGCCAGTCTGAGATATTGTTTTTTCTTTGCAACTCTGCCTAGAAGGCCAGCATCCCGGAGTCGCCTCTTCACTGTTGATGTTGACACTGGTGTTTTGCGGGTACTATTTAACTAAGCTGCCAGTTGAGGACTTGTGAGGTGTCTGTTTCTCAAACTAGACACTTTAATGTACTTGTACTCTTGCTTAGTTGTACACTGGGGCCTCCCACTCCTCTTTCTATTCTGGTTAGAGACAGTTTGTGCTGTTCTGTGAAGGGTATAGTATACAGTGTTGTACGAGATCTTCAGTTTCTTGGCAATTTCTCGCATATAATATCCTTCATTTCTCAGAACAAGAATAGACTGATGAGTTTCAGAAGAAAGGTCTTTGTTTCTGGCCATTTTGAGCCTGTAATCAAACCCACAAATGCTGACGCTACACATACTATATACATAGCACACCTATAATTTAGCCCAAACAACTACTACCTCTTTCCCTACTGTATTTAATTTATTTATTTATTTATTTTGCTCCCCATTATTTTTATTTCTACTTTGCACATTCTTCCACTGCAAATCTACCATTCCAGTGTTTTACTTGCTATTTTGTATTTACTTTGCCACCATGGCCTTTTTTTGCCTTTACCTCCCTTATGTCACCTCATTTGCTGACATCGTATATAGACTTGTTTATACTGTATTATTGACTGAATGTTTGTTTTACTCCATATGTAACTGTGTCGTTGTTTGTGTCGAACTGCTTTGCTTTATCTTGGCCAGGTCGCAATTGTAAATGAGAACTTGTTCTCAACTTGCCTACCTGGTTAAATAAAGGTGAAATAAATCAATAAAAATACTCAACTAGTCTAAAGAAGGCCAGATTTATTGCTTCTTCAATCAGGACAACAGTTTTCAGCTGTGCTAACATAATTGCAAAAGGGTTTTCTAATGATCAATTACCCTTTTAAAATGATAAACTTGAATTAGCTAACACAAAGTGCCATAGGCCTCTGTACGCCTATGTAGATATTCCATTAAAAATCTTCAGTTTCCAACCTAAATAGTCATTTACAACATTAACAATGTCTACATTGTATTTCTGATCAATTTGATGTTATTTTAAAGGACAAAAAAAAATTGCTTCTCTTTCAAAAACAAGGACATTTCTGAGTGACCCCAAACTTTTGAATGGTAGTGTATATAATAAAGGAAACACGAGAAATAGGAGAGGGAGCTATATACAGGGTCAGCGCTAATACCAAATGTACAATGTGCATGGGTACTGGAGTATTTGAAGTAGATATGTACGTATAGGCAGGATTAGGAGAAAGTGATTGATAGCAGAAAAGATAATATTAATAGTAAACTAGCAGCATAAGCAGCAGCATAAGTGGTGGGTGGGAGTGGTGGTGGGTGTTTGTATCTAAGTGTAAGTGTGTGAGTGAGGGTGTGTGTGTGCAAGTGTTACAGTATAGGTGTGATAGGCAGATATACATGTCGACAGGGCTGGAAAGTGACTGGTAGCAGGAATATATAAATAATTGTGGTAATAAGGCAAGGGTTCGGTTTAAAATCAGATTGTATGACTTTGTGGCTGTGCCAGCTAGTAACTACCCTGCAGAGCTGCCTCCAGTACATGAGTCATCTCAATAAATGCCAACCTGCCAGTCAAGCATGATTATAATATGTCCTCCCTGTAGTCACCCATCCTACAACATGTGCCCTTCTGTTGTTTATTTTGTGTGTGTTGTATAAATAGATATACCAGATGGACCATAAGATGGAGGCAGTGCTGAAGATCTTGGTGGACCAGTACAAGCCCAAGGCAGAGCTGCTCCTGAGGGCCCCAGCCCCTCCACCCCCAGCCCCCTACAGCTCCCGCATCAGCATCGTGAGACGCCAGAGCATCGGCGTCAGCTTGGACGAGGGGTGGTGATGTCACAGTGGACAGAGAGGCGCCCGTGATGGAACCACCAGGGGCTAGGACCAGGCATGAGATATTAGCTGCTTGGCCAGGAGGGCACAGACTCAAATAAAGAAAAAGGGGGTACTCCTGTTACTTCATTAGGAAGGTGGTGTAGTTTGGCTACTCATACATGTAGTAGTACCCCATGCTACACTTGTCTCATAACCCCCAAAATACCTTTATGTCACTGTCTTTGACCTCTGACCTTAGAGAGAGAATGTGAACAAGTCAACTCCTGCTTCTGTTTCCCTCTGGTGAAGAGGTGGGCTTGTCTGAAAGTTACGGGAGGTAGAGAACGTTGACAGGTAACATTGCAGCAGTATACTGACAGCCACAGTCATACAGTCATGCCGTCCCTCCTCCGTCCCCCACATCATGGTGAACGGGGATACGGGGTTCTCCTCTTCTTCAGAAGTTTTTTTCTCTCTATCTCCCTTTGTAATAGCAGCACTGTGAAAACCTGCTGCTGAAACTTCCACAGCATAGAGTGTAGGGAAAGCACACATAATTCCCCTTCAGTTACATAAGATTAGCCTGCCACTTTCACTCCTCTGTAAATAGTCACATAAGCTATGCTAATGTATTCAACTGTATTCATTCAGTGAGGCACATCAGAGTACTGATTATTATTATCATTTCCAAGCAAACCAACACATTAATGACATTATTAGGAGCACTCACTAAAGACCACAGCAGACCAGAAGTCTAACAGAGGAATTCTTCAAATCCTACTGATGATCTTGGCACCATAAAAACCTAAATACAGCACCCACTATTTCCATATGGCCACCAATTCATCTCAGCTTACTGTATTTAGGCCTGGCGTATGTTTGTAGGTAGTTATCAAGTGACATAGAGAAGGACCAGGAGATGATCTGTTGACTTTGCCCGGAGTGTGTGTCTGTTAGTGGCTGGGCCTGTGCTGCTGGAGCAGAGTAGAGGGGGGAAAAGGCTCTGCAGGAACTAATCTGGCGCTGATTTACGGCTACGGTTAAGCTAATAAAAATAGCAAAACAGCCGTGACAAGGCAGAGTGCAGTACTACAGAAATACAGTGATAGAAAGAACAGTATGGGGAGTTATGGTACGGCCTTTTGCAGTTGACTCAACACCCCGTGCCAAGATTTTCACTCGGATATTCCTATGAACCACTTCACCACCCACCCTTCTTCATGCTAAAACATTTTTATTTTCCTTCTTTGGACTCCAACTGCTGTATGCAATTTGAAATGAATTTTCCCCATTAGAGAGCTGATTATTTTTCATTCTCTTTCTAATTAAGTGCTGAATTCCTGGTAAGGGGAGATTGCTCTGTGTGTGAGTTGACTAATGAAAATAAATACTGGAAAAATGTGTACAATTTAAACAGTAGGCTTACATAATTTAGTGTGAAGGCCCTGAAATATCAGGCTACCACAAAGAGAGAGAGATGTACCATGCTTTGATTTCAAAGCCCTTTAAAGCATTTGAATAGAAAGAATGCTTCTCTTTTAGTTTCTCACATATTTCTCGACGGCCGGGACCCAGCTGGGTATAGCCAGTAGAAAATATTTTTTTAAATAACCAAGCTATGAATGCAAGCCCTTCCATTATTATAGTATGAGAGAGGGAGAGAGAGAGAGAGAGAGAGAGACAGAGAGAGAGACAGAGAGACAGACAGACAGACAGACAGACAGACAGACAGACAGACAGACAGACAGACAGACAGACAGACAGACAGACAGACAGACAGACAGACAGACAGACAGACAGACAGAGAGACTCTCCACTACTAGTATATGTTTTATTATTTTGCCGTGGTTGAAGATTAGTTGTATGTATTTTCTATTAACAGGTTGCTTTTTAAAGCAAGTTTCTTTGACATAACTGCACCACATACATCTGGCTGACCTGTATAGTTTTCTAAGAATTGTGTATAATAACATAGCCTCATATTTATTATCATGTGGAACGATCAACCTGGGAAGTCTCCTGGTCCGTTGAGAGATGATGAGGAACAAAGAGTGTTTTAAAACGGATTGGAATGACTGTAAATTATATTCACAACCCTCTGTAAATCTGGTGTAAATAAAAATCTATTTCATTATATTTTCTGGCCTCTCCTTGGGCTCAGTGTTTCTTGATTACCAGCTCATCTTGTCTATAATTTGCTTTCCTTGGACTCAATCCTTCGTTCTTGGCTGCATCTGTTTGATTTGCCACGTCAGGTCAAGGTAACCCATGGCCTCTCAATCCCACAAAGTTTTTAAAAATACTTAAATTCAGTGTTTTTTCTTCACACTGCAATCAGGGGAGAAAAAAGAAGTTCACTGTGCCTACTTTGAACTTCAATATTCCATAACCATTCAGGAGTGATGGAGGCATGTGGGCAGGGGAGTGAGAGAGAAAGAATACATCTCAAATTACCACTCAATTATATTTCCCTTCAAAGGCCAATAAATACTGGGGATAGCCCAAGAACAGCACGGCCAGAGCGGGGAGAGAGAGAGGTCTCTGGGGAGGGGTGGATTGAGGGGAGGAAGTCAAGAGAAGGAGGATTGGGAGGTGAGGGGAGTAGACGAGTAGACCAAAGCCATTTTCAATTACCGAGAGCCACAGCCCAGCCGAGGTGTTATGCTGCCATTGTCCTCCCCTGGTTTATGTCAGTGGTGGGGGACCTTGATAGCCCCTGCCCCCTGGTCTCCCCCTGGTCTAGCTGCTGTTTACTGAGCCAGCTCAGCTCTTCCTGGTCCCTGCTACTCCACTTTCATCTCCGTCTCCCCACTTCAAACAAGGTTTTGGTGTCAGAAGAACACACGAGCAGGATCACAGGCTAAAGCATGGAACACACAGAGAATCTGACTGCCGATAGACTGCCGATAGGTACTTATCACAGTAAGGGGCCGTTCCTTCACTTGCTAGAACAAAATAAGTACCTGCTGTGTACCGATGAATCTGAAGTCTCTACTTGTAGAATCGCAATGCTTGGCAGTGGCCGACAACTTGACTTTGAGCCAATCAGAGAGCACGAACCTCCGCGTGGGGGAGCTGAAAGGATTGATAAGAAAAATGTAAAAATACGGCACCTTTCCCGGTGTAATCCACCCCCTTTTCATCAGAAGCTGCATAATACATTTTATTTTCTAGAGGAAGGAGCTTTGTTCTTGAAGAAGGATTTATTTGTTAGGTTTGATAATATCCACTAGCCTATTAGTTAGCTAGCTAAACACACTTCATATGAAATTAATGGGGTAGTAAGTGCAGCACAATGCACACAACACTAAATGCTTTCCCAAGCTAGCTATTTGGCCACTGTAGCTAGCTAGTACCATTATAATTCAATCACAATGGATTTGTTTCCATGAAGCAGCTACCTGCAGCTGGCAGCCAAGAGTCAATGCAGTGTCTTTACTTTACCTAGCTAGCACAACAGCTAGCTAGCAAATCATGCGACCCATTTAGCTAACTTTAGCCAGCTAACTAAAAATGTATATATGGGCTCTATGCGATTATGGAGAGTGAATTCAATTGTTTCATTGTTAACGTGTAGCTAATTATCTAGCTGTGGCCATCTGGCTAGTATCAAGGGCTTTCTAAAACAATAGCAACATTAGCCCTAACATTGACTATACCATAAAGCGACACATTGCCAAACAACACCACTGCCACCTTCTGGTTTGGAGTAGTTTAACAAGGCTCAGTGGCTGACGACTTCAAGGTCTTTGCTGTGTGAGCACAAAAGAGATTGACTGCTGACACTCTTTTCAGAGGTGCTAAGTACTATCGGCAGGCAAACTGAGCATCAAGAGATGCTCGGTGTGTCAGCATCAGGAGAGAGCCAGCAAGAAAGTGGAATATAATGTAGCTCTGTGTGGGATGTAGTAGCCTATACCCTCATAACTTGCGTTCACGAAAGTTATATATAAACAGTAGTAGTGAAAAATGTGGACACACCTACTAATTTAAGGGTCTTTCTTAATTTTTACATTGTAGAATAATAGTGAAGACATCAAAACTATGAAATAACACATGTGGAATCATTTGTCATCCTTTGCCTTGTTGACAGCATTGCACAGTCTTGGCATTCTCTCAACCAGCTTAAACTGGAATGCTTTTCCAACATTCTTCAAGGAGTTCCCACATATGCTGAGCACTTGTTGGCTGCTTTTCCTTCACTCTGCAGTCCAACTCATCCCAAACCATCTCAATTGGTTTGACGTCGGGTGATTGTGGTGGCCAGGTAATCTGATGAAGCACTCCATCACTCTACTTCTTGGTCAAATAGCCCTTACACAGCCTGGAGGTGTGTTGTGTCATTGTCCTGGTGAAAAACAAATGATAGTCCCACTAAGTGAAAACCAGATGGGATGGTGTAGCACTGCAGAAGGCTGTAATAGCCGTGCTGGTTAAGTGTGCCTTGAATTCTAAATAAATCACAGACAGTGTCACCAGCAAAGCACCATCACACCTCCTCCATGCCTCACGGTGCGAACCACACATGCGGAGATCATCCGTTCACCTGCTCTGCATCTCACAAAGGCACAGAGGTTGGAACCAAAAATCTCAAATTTGGACTCATCAGACCAGAGGACAGATTACCACCGTGTTTCTTGGCCCAAGCAAATCTCTTCTTCTTATTGGTGTCCTTTAGTAGTGGTTTATTTTCAGTAATTTGACCATGAAGGCCTGATTCACACAGTCTCCTCTGAACAGTTGATGTTGAGATGTGTCTGTTACTTGAACACTGTGAAGCATTTATTTGTGCTGCATTTTTAGAAACAATTTGTTCTGAGGCTGGTAACTCTAATGAACTTGTCCTATGCAGGAACAGTACCTCTGGGTCTTCCTTTCCTGTGGCGGTCCTCATGAGAGCCAGGAAAGCCAAGAAACTTTCAAATTTCTTGAAATGTTCCGTATTGACTGACCTTCATGTCTTAAAGTAATGATGGACTGTCGCTTTGCTTATTTGACCTGTTTTGGCCATAATATGGACTTGATCTTTTGTCAAATAGGGCTATCTTCTGTATACCACCCCTACCTTGTGACAACACAACTGATTGGCTCAAACACATAAAGAAGGAAATACATTTCACAAATTATCTTTTAACAAGGCACACCTGTAAATTGAAATGCATTCCAGGTGTGCAAAGCTGTAATCAAGGCAAAGGGTGGCTACTTTGAAGAATCTCAAATATAAAATATATTTTGATTTGTTTAACTTTTTTGGTTTCTACATTGTTCCATATGTGTTATTTCATAGTGTTGATGTCTTCACTGTTATTCTACAATGTAGAAAATTGTACAAATAAAGAAAAATCCATTAATAAGTAGGTGTGTCCAAACTTTTGACTGGTGCTGTGTATCTCAGGAGACCTGGAATATGGTATTTAAGACTGGGCACCTTGAGGGCCCCATGCAGGCCCAACAACGCAGAAAGCCGATACCGGTGAACAGGTGTGTGTGTGTGTGTGTGTGTGTGTGTGTGTGTGTGTGTGTGTGTGTGTGTGTGTGTGTGTGTGTGTGTGTGTGTGTGTGTGTGTGTGTGTGTGTGTGTGTGTGTGTGTGTGTGTGTGTGTGTGTGTGTGTGCGTGTGTGCATACGTGTGTATATGTGTGTGTCAGAGAGGGACATAAACAGTGTCAGCAGCAGCTGATGCTAGCCACTCCATCGAGAGTCCCTAAATAGCGAAGGGCAATAGTTGGGTTCAAGACAGCTGTTGTTGCTGCTACTGTGGCTCCTCAGCCACTGTCAGTTAGTGTTCAAGCATAATTCAAATTCCCATTCAAAATCCCCTCACCCACTTTTTGCAAAGGGCTCCATCAAACATGTCATACAAAGCCAGTGGAGTACAATGTCATTTATTCTAAAAAAATCCATCACAGTGGAATAAAAATAGCATATGTCATTCAAAGTAGTACTGTGTCGTCAAGCAGACAGCAGTGAGTGCTGTCCTTAGGGACCCTGGCCTTTGACCCACTGCAACCTCCAGAGGCCTACCTCACCCGAGCCCCCTTCCGTAGAGCACCGGATATTGTCTTTGAATGTAACCATTTAAAAGAAGAGACAATACAGTGCACGACCTCTGACCTCTGCTGTGGTTCGTATAGGTAGTTGCTACATCACCCCTGGGAGAGGAATCACCAAGAGGTTACAGGGTTAGTTTGACCATCGGTGACCTTTGCCCTCTGAGATTTCCCTTGGACCATATGTCTGGTGTGGTTGTTTCAACCTATCCACTGACCAGTGACCAGGGTAAGTAAGTTCAACAGCCAACAACAACTAGATCTCAAGATCCCTCTAGTCTACGCTCCTCTGGAACGCCCCACGCTGCTCTGCTTCATGTCCAAGCCAGGGCAAGCCGGCCGTCCGCAACAACCCCACCCAAGACTGGCCAAGTAAGCCAACAGCAGCAGCAGCTGCTGAGGATCAGGAGGAGAAGGACGAGGAAAGGAAGTCTGGGGTGGTGCACACATGTTATGTAAAGAGGCCAGTGGACAGAGAGGCTGTCCATTGCTTATGTAGGTCACAGTATTGGGGACTTTTCCCCCAGACAGGCTGAGATTCCTGGCTGGAACTGGAAGGACTTCAGTGGTGCGGTGGGGTTTGGCCAGCCAGAGCAGTACGTGAGGCATGGAGTACAGCTGCAGCTAAGGGCTACTGTGGAGACAGAGGCCGAGTAGGGCCGCAGAGGAGAGGAGGGGAGAGAACATGGCTTGGAAAGGGCATGGTGTTATGTCACACCACACATTGTCATACAATAGCCAAGAAAAATACAAGGATTATTTTGCAAGCACTACCTTTATGTTTGACATACCTTCTCATGTTAACATTACTAAAAAGTATATATACACACTGCTGCCAACACATAACAGAGTAAATATTGGAGTCCCTGTGTCCGTTGGTCATATCTCTAAGTCTCTGCATGGCTGGCCCTGACCAAGAGCCTGACAAGAGGAGAGAGGACTGTTTTCCTCATCATGCTGTGTACTTGAGAACATGCTCATTCCTCACTACAGCAGCCGTCTCTTCTGAGCCCCACTGAGCCACGGTTCAGGCCTGCTGAGGCACCTAGGGACATGAAGAAGCAAGAGACCTGCACGGAGAAAAGAAAAACCTCCTTCTGAGTTCTGCAGCTGTGTGAGAGAAAGCTCTAGTATCTTCTGACATGCTGCCTCGGTGATAGCCCGAATCAGCTGGAGTTATGGGCTGCTTGATTGATCAAAGGAAAACTCAACTGTGTTTTGTTGCAGTTTCAAGAAATTCCACAAAACAGATTGGCAGTGGTTTTTAGGGGAGAGAGAGTGGCTGTTTAGTGTGATATTTCCCTCTGTGCGTATGCCAGATGTGAGGTCATTTATTTGTTGGTGTATCAGTTTCGTTATGATATATTAATATTAAACGCTTACTGGATGTTTCTTCTCATCATATCATTCCATTTGAATCCTGCTTGTTCGTGTATTTATGTATTCAACATCTCAATATTCTTAACATTTTCTTCCTTATGTTAAAATGTTAAAACTACGCCTCAGATCAATTTCCTACCTGGGACATGTTGACAGCAACTACTACTACTACTGTGTAATAGCATTATGTTGCAACATGTAATTTGACTGACAGGAATGATTGCCACATCCACTTTCTTTGTTTGTTTGCATAATCCTCGTGAAATGATGTGACACACACCACCACACCCTGTGTCATCATCATTCTCGGTAAACGAAAGATCAGCTAAGCAAGATTAATATTTATCTTCAACAACAAAATGATACAGCATAGTAATACTGTTGAGCATCTTACTGCTTCTGCTCTATTTGCTGTGTGGGACATCTCCATTGTGACCATTACACTTCCCATCCCACCCCATTCCCTGCTGTACAAGTAATTCCTCTGACTGCAATCTGTTGAAACATCTCATATATGTGGCTGTAGAACAGCTGGTTGTATCAGTGTGGTCCTCCTCTCTAGCAGTCATCTGCAGGCCATCACACCTGATCACATCCATGAGTATGGCACTTCTTTAGCTCTCAGCTCCTTCCAATCCCTGTCTGTCAGCACTCTGTTGTCTATCTACACTGCACAGATGTTTGAGGCCCTGTTTTCTGGCCAACAGCATCTGAATGCATCCTTAAGACATTCCTGACTAGATTGGGCTAGGTAGGGGAGAGTGGGGTAAGAGGAGCCAAAGGGGGTAAATTGAGCCACCCTTGTTTCTAGGAAACCATATTTAAAAAAATCATAATTAGACTAAATATTAATTTCAGGGAGTCTGTGAAGGAAAAAACCACATGTAAAAAAGTGGTAAGTTAGGTCCAAAGAATGTATTTTCACCAAGTCAAATGAAATGGTTGTGTTAGAGGTTTAATGATACTTGTATCTAAACCAAAGTAGATCACTTTTAAGATTATTCTATACATCAGTTGGGGTCTCTATACGCTTCAATATGTTGTCCTAAACCTAGCATGAAAGTGCATCCTTGTAGCTGTGTGGGCTAATATAGCTAAATGCTTGCCTTGGGGTAAGTTGAGCTAATAACCATGAGGTAAGTTGAGCCAATGTTTGCGCCCATGGCAAGTTGCAAGGCAATATCGCTGGGATATGAGTTAACAACAGGGCCTGGACTATGTTAAAAGTGTTAAAAAACAACATAGTGTTGTTAGGCATTTAAGCCTGTGTTAAAAGACACTTAAAATGATTAAAATACAAAAAGGTGACAGTGATTGTGTTGAATTGTGTTTGGGAAATAAAGATAGACATGGTTTTTACAAAGGTAGTGGTAATATTTCATTCAGTACATAAATGTTTAGGCGACTTAACTTACCCTGTCCCGCGGCTCAACTCACACCCTTACCGGGGGGGTAAGATGTGCCAAGAGGCCACTTTTTTTGGTCGGACCCCCTTTGCCTTCAGAACATCCTGGATTCTTTGGGGCATTCTACAAGGTGTCGGAAATGTTCAACAGGGATGTTGGTCCATGCTGACGCAATAGCATTTACATTTACATTTAAGTCATTTAGCAGACGCTCTTATCCAGAGCGACTTACAAATTGGTGCATTCACCTTATGACATCCAGTGGAACAGTCACTTTACAATAGTGCATCTAAATCTTAAAAGGGGGGTGAGAAGGATTACTTATCCTATCCTAGGTATTCCTTAAAGAGGTGGGGTTTCAGGTGTCTCCGGAAGGTGGTGATTGACTCCTCTGTCCTGGCGTCGTGAGGGAGTTTGTTCCACCATTGGGGGGCCAGAGCAGCGAACAGTTTTGACTGGGCTGAGCGGGAACTGTGCTTCCTCAGTGGTAGGGAGGCGAGCAGGCCAGAGGTGGATGAACGCAGTGCCCTTGTTTGGGTGTAGGGCCTGATCAGAGCCTGGAGGTACTGAGGTGCCGTTCCCCTCACAGCTCCGTAGGCAAGCACCATGGTCTTGTAGCGGATGCGAGCTTCAACTGGAAGCCAGTGGAGAGAGCGGCTTCACGCAGTTGCTGAAGATTGGACGGCGGTACACTCAAGCTGTGAACAGCCCGTGCCATCTATTCCCAGAGATGCTCTATTGGGTTGAGGTCTGGGAACTGACCAGGCCACTCAAGTAAACTGAACTCGTTGTCATGTTCCAGGCAATATTTTAACACACCTCAATTGTCCAATGTTGGTGATCATGTGCTTATTGGAGCTGCTTCTTCTTGTTTTTAGCTGATAGGAGAGGAACCCGTTATGGTCGTCTGCTGCAATAGCCCATCTGTGACAAGGATCGACAAGTTGGGTGTTCTGAGATAAGTTGTGTATAAAAAGTGGAGGGCGGTATCCTGAGATACTGGATCTGACTCGCCTGGCACCGACAATCATACCATGCTCAAAGTCGATTCACAAATTTGCCCATTCTAATGTTCAATCCAACAGTAACTGAATGCCTCGATGACTGTCTGCCTGTTTTATTTAGCAAGCCACAGCCACGTGACTCATCAGTAAGTAGGAGCTGGGTGGTGTACCTAATAAACTGGTCGGTGAGTGTATACTGTATGTAGATATCTTTGTTGAAAAGAATTCTATATTTCCCCTGATGGAGTGATGCTGAATGTATAAAATGGCTCAACTTACCCTACTCTCCCTTACCACAGACATACTGGTCATGGGGTAGGAGGTACTTAGGAGAGGGACAGAGTGTGCCTTGCCTCGCTTGATTTTGCGGTTCTATCTGCGTACTTGAGCAGATTTGCACCGATAACAGATAAAGGCTCTTTGATAGGCTGCAGGTGCGCTCGTTTAATGAGCATTAGGGCCTAACCATTAGCTCCCCCACAAAAACTAAACATGCCATAGACACATCTGTACATCTATCATTTGGTGCTCCTCAGCATCACATCTCTCATCTCTCCACAGAATTCACCCCTCTCTCTCCACCCTCTCCAATCATTCATCTCCAACTATTCATTGGCCATCATTGTGCTGTATTTGTCAGAGAAGAGGGAACACAGGCAGGTGTTTGTTTGTGGGCACTCTTTCCCCGTAGGAGATGGTGCCAGGGGATTGGGTTATGACGTTGGTTGTGGCCAATTCAGGAAACATGGGGAGGAACTAGTGGTTTTATATAAAGTACTGATGCGGTTAACAGGAAAAGATAACCTGTTGCTGTTGATATAACTAGGAAGTGTGAATTCAGTCTCTGTCTGGCTTGGCACATATAAAACTGAGACAAAGAAATGTTCTGGAATATTCTCAACTTCATAGCGGTTTTCTTTATGGTGGTCAGAGTGAATACGAATAAAGTAGAGAAACATGCGTTGTTTTATGTTTGAATTTGAAACACTTCAAGGAGATAGCAAAGGGCCTTTGCTGAAAGTTGGGACTTAAAAATTATGGACTATATTCTTTGGCCTCCATAGTCTTGTCTATGGCTCATTGGATGGCTGAGATGTTGCTGGTAAAAGCACAGATAATAACAGGGGAGCAACTTTGGTTTGAGAAGTGGGGGGACAAAAACATATTTTTTATCCAGTCGGATAAACACTCCAAACGGCCTACCCGACCGTTCGAAGGCATCCGCATGGTCCTAAAGCACACAGTTCCCTCGTTCTGTATCATATTCCAATATTCCAATAAACTGTGGGGGACAAAAATGTCCCATCCCCATCCCCAGTGAAAGTTGCACCCGTGGATAATAACAATGTAATAACAGTGTAGGCTACTTTCATGTTGAACATTTCCAGTCCAACTGTTGGTTGGGCCTCTGGAGAATAACCAGGATTGCCTGTGTGGTCAAACTTACCCTTTAGTTATAGAGAAATGAATTATACAGAAAAACAACAGCATTGCCTGACAGAATTCTTGGTGAGCGTTACAAAAACAGAGGGGCTTCTGTTTTGAATGAACCAACAAATTAGTTTACTCAATGTTTGGCACAAATAACCTAACATTGACCTTGACCTCTGTCCATGCCAATATGACTTAATGACACAAATCATCCCCCCGTCCAGTGATACTCTTAGTGTGGTATTCTCAGACTGCAGATAGCACTTCCTCCTCCTCCTCCTCTCCAGTATTTCAGGCCGGCAGGGCGGAGCCCTGCGGAGGCTCCTAGACGGGCCCTTTTGTCTGACTGGGAGCCCCAGACACAACAGTGCCAAGCGCCCACCTCTCACAATGGCCTTCCGCACAAAGCCACACACACATGGACAATGGACCCAGCTCTGAGTGGGGGTGAACAGCAGAGCTAAGGTTACCCACCTGCACACTTCAGAATGAATCAGGAACCCACTAAGAGCTGCTGCTGCTGCTGCAGGTGTCTTCCTGATGCATCCTGCTTTCTGGTGCTCTCAGGCTGTAGTAGGGTAAGGAGAGGAAGGAGCCCTTTTACCAACTAAACACTCAATATCCTCTTTAAAAAAAATGTTTTAGAATTGTAGTGGATGGTTGGTACATGAGCATGAGTGAATCAGACTAATGGATTGAATTGACCTCTCCACAAGGTCAAGGTCTTAAATTGCCATGGAACTGATCAGATGGAATTTGGTGAGAAATGGCACAGGTCTTAACAAATGCATGACACATTGTGCAATAGATTTTCAAATATCAGTGTGAACATGTTTTTATTGCTTTGCTGCTAATATTTACAATGCCATTGATGATTTCCAAAATAGATTCTTTAAAAAATTGAAAATATTAAAAGGATTTGGGAACCAGATTTATTTTTAAAATCGATGCTATAAAATGTTTTTATGCTATTTGTGTAGGCGAATATATTGTTTGAAAATGTAGGCTACATTTTATAGTTGTAAAATATAGTTGGCCTATAAATTGTTGCAAACAACTCTGCAAAGTAGACCAGTAAAAACATCTAGGACAAAACACAATTCTGGTGTAAAAAGTGAAAATAAATATATGCCATTCGCCTTCATGACAAAACAGAGGAAACTCATATTTTTCATTTAAACTAATTACCGAATAGGCTACAAAATAATGCAAATTAACAATCTACACCAAAAATTGTTTGTATAGCTTTAATATAAAAAGACATCAATAACATGATAAAAATATATAGACATCACATAGGGTTGTTGCTTTATTCAACGGATATTTCTACATGCATTTTTCTATAATTCATTCAAAGTCAAACTACATCATTTAAAGTACTAATTGCTTATCGGCTATACTTATGCACTCGGGGAGATGAAATTGAACAAAAAACGCATGCACTAAGACTAACTTGCGTATTTCATATGTGGAACCGTGTGGAGAGCAAAAAGTGAATCGTTTCAAACATGCCGTTAGACAAATGTAACTGGATGCAACAGCCGTGTGCTTTCCTTAGACATAACCGGATTGGAGGACTCAAACGTCAATCACCAGGCATATTTTTTTTTAAATACTCCACGATTTCATCATATTGGGAGTGTCACTGCGCAGACTGCGGCAGCCGTGGCACAGTTGATTTTAAACACAAGCTAAAATATATTGAAATAGCCTGATTTTGTAACCGTAGTAGTAGCAAGAACATCGTTTGTATTTACCGGATCCTATTACGTGCTACTTCAAGCTTCAAACATGCAAACGTAATGTGCCAAATGGTACTCAATACGCACGGTTTGGTTCCAGTTTGTCCTCGAGCCGAAGAGAATACACCAATTGATAAACATGTTAACTTAATTTACTGAAATACTGTATCTAATCATAAATCCTATGAAAATCACTAGAACCACAAAAATACGTTTTTATCGAGTTAAATCTTTGCATGCCTTTGACTTCATTCCAAAATGGTAAATGGTGTAAATCATACTTAAAGCAGTGGATATGGAGAGAACTGAGGTATAACACAATCACAGCAATCTGTTATTTTCTTATGCCTAAAAGCAGGGCCCTGAGGCATTTTTACTTGTGATTCACAAATAGGCTATATGAAACAAGTTATGAAGCAAAGGAATATAGATGTGAGTGTAATCTAAATAGAATAACTTTTATACTACTGGCTGAGAGATAGGAATGCTCTCCAGCCTACACAGTCTATCAACAGTGCAAACATGACCAACAAATCAAATAGATGTAATTTCTCAGTTTTAATTGATTGCAACATATCTTATAACCACACAATACAAAATGCACATCAAATATTTTTTTAATCAGGCTCAGGTTGCAACCTTATTTGATAAAATAAAAACTAGCAAAAATATGCTTTTACAAAAAAAACAAAAAAAAAGTATAATGTAAATGCCACTTTGGATAACCGTAATCAAAACCCCATTTTATTCTACATTTAAAAAAGCCTGACATAAATAAGTTAGTATAATTTCTCAGTGTTTTTACACAGTTATGTACACTTCAAAGATTTACACGAAATACACAGGCAGAGTGACTGCTTTTTTGTGTGACAATTCTTAGCCTCTGAACAAAGGCTGATTGTAACTGGGTGAAAAAAGTTATTTTCGAAGCTACATTTATATGATCAGCAGTCTAACAATGACATGGAGAAGAAGGGGAGGGGGGGGGGCGAACAAACTCTATTACCTTTCTTAATCACGCAGGAGTACAATGTCAAGGCAACCTGATGGTAAGTGAAAACGTCGACAGCCATATTGAAGCAACCAGGTATTTGGTATTGTAGGGCATTATTCCACCCATATGGAAACGCCTCATTAAAAAGTAACAACCATTAAACTAACAAAGACATATTTGAGCATGTCAGGGAGAGGATAGTCGATTCATACAACCAGTACAGTTAATTAACATAGACTATCCTTCACCAAATGATAACCTCCCACAACTTCAAATAGGCTACATTTTCAAAAAGGGTGAGAAGGAAAAATGTGATATTCCGGAATCTCTCAAAATACAAAAAAAATATTGGCTGACTTCAGATCTTTTTGTTGTTGTTGTGTCATAACAGAAATAGTTTGTGGGGTGGATGAGAACCCAGATTGAGTGACACTTAAATGACGTTAAAAAAACAACAAGGCCACACATTAAGTACCGTCCTTCTCTCCTTACATACAGAGATGACCTATGAAGATCTATAATGACGAGGAACAATTATTTTATCCATAATAATTCTCAATGGAGCAGATTTATTATACTTCAACAGGTTACACTCACTGCCTTAAGATACACAGCATTTTGAAAACAAAAATACACTGCAATTCTTCAAGTCAAATCAAATTCACGCCTTTTACATAAAGGATTAAAAAAAAACATAATACGTTTTATGTGCTACATATGAAGAGAAATATATACACAGGTAGTAAAAAAAATGAGCAAAAAAGGAAAACCTAATTGCACACTGCTACATTGACTGCTTTTAGAGGCAGTAACTTTATGAGTGCCAGAACTTTAGTGTTTATATTCAGTGCTTGCACAGCATCCCCATCCTTCAGGAGAATTGATATGTTTCATTTTCTTTGTAGTTCCTCTTCAAAAATCAACCAACACTGAGGCTTTTGATGACAAAAGGGGAAATACGGCTTCAGCTCTGCAGAGAAATTTTAAAAAGTTATGAGATCAGCTCTAATTTACAACCGTGAACATGATTACATACAAATGCATTCAAAAACAGTGGTAGTTTTGACATGACAAAACATTTCTAAGAAAGCTAAAGACAGCCAAATATTGAAGTCAAAAAGACACCCTGTGGACTCATTCAAAGCACCAAGACTCACCAGAAAACTTTCACTTTCCAAATTATAATTTGTTCTCTCCAACACACACTTGAAAGATTCATTAAAACTTTAGGCCTATTAAAAAAACGTTGATAGGCTACTATGCGTTCATTCACGAGAATGGACAGATGTTGAGAGGGGCCTAGCGTGCATAAGGCACTCTGAGGAGACCAGCCTCTTCTCCCTCTGGTGAGGGCAGTGGTTGCTGACGTTTTACTATAGTGTTGTTCTGAGACTTGTTTACAGTTTCGTCGGAAACTCAACCTCACCGTGGCAATGGTTGTAGTAAACGTCGCCTATGTGTAGCCTCTTGGACTTTAACCCTTTACTAGACCACATTGAACGTCACGATATAGTTCATTATGCATTTCGAGCTTCATTAACGCGAATAGTCACTTGGCAATTGCGCAAAACGTGAGAAATTCACAACTACTTAATATATTATTTAGACAGTAGGTCTTAAATGTTTACAGGAACACACGTCAAGTGATGTCTCTCTTCACAAAACCCAACTTGAGCAGTTTTACACACCCTGCAAAAAAATTGCCAATATATTGGGTGAGTTCCAGAACAGCATAGTCCATCTCACTGAAGCCAGTCAATATCTAACGAACTATGAAACTAGTTGCCTGAGCTAGAAATAGAGAAACTCCAGCATATTCCAAGCTCCAAGAGACCATAGTCCTTCTGTCCAGTTGTATCAGATAAGTTACTCACCTTTGTCATCTTCACGTTTGAGTCCTGGGACTGGTTTTCAAGGGTGTATGTTCTACAGAATGCGCCAAGGCTGGGCAACGAGTATTTTCATCCGAACTGCTGTGTGACCTTTTATTTTGGGACGAGAGGTCTGGAAGAGAAATAAAAAAAAGTTAAGATGTCAAAATTATATTCTCGAAATGAAGTTTTGCCAATAGCGCCGGGCGTTACTTTTTTAAATTATCTTTTGTGATTTTGCTTATCAGATTCTATGCCGTCTCAATTTGACAGTCATATACTACCGGTAAAGCCTAGTAAAAACGATGATAATACAGTGCAGTAACGCTTTTATTTAGAATAACTAAGTGGGCCATCTAACTGGTAAATTTCGACCATGTAGCAAACAAACAGTTTGCTACAAGGTTACAACGTCGAGCCTGGCTGATACAAAATTACATCAGCGAATGGGCCAGCACCGGAAAAGTAGCCAGAAGGCAGAAAGACAAAGTAGCCAGACTGACATCATGATCAGAATTTATCATTATTCATAAACGCGTACCATGGCAGGCTGGTCTTTTTCTCTGCCCGGTGCACTGCTCTTTGCTCTCCGACCTTTCTGTGTTTTCAGAGGGCTGCGGTGGAGTCACACAACTATTCCCATTAAGATCCACATTATTATTCCCAGAGGGGCAAAGGCCCTTTGCCGATCGTTGAGTTCTGCTGTAGAAACGTGGAATGTCGTTACTATCCACTAATTCCCATTCGAATCTCCCGTTTAATAGGGGCGTTTGACTTGAAAAATCGAAGTTCCATTTCGCTGAGGACGTCTCTTCAATCTCTTGCAAATGTCCCTTTAAATCCCTCCTTAACTCTTCGTGATCCACCGGGCCGAAAAGGTTCCTGCAGGCTGACGGTTTGGGGTGATCCGAAAACCGAGCATCGGTCCGTTCAAATGTTGGGCTCCCATTTGAAACACGAACATTTGACATTTTCCGAGAATCAAAGAACGTCCAAATAGAACACTTAAAAATGCTTATTTCCTCCTTGCTCGCCGCGATCCAAAACAAGAGTAAATCGGCTGATCAACACAAACGCATGCATAGGTCTGTAAAGAAACGCTAACTTCCAATATGGCAATATGAGCTAAAGTAGTCTCGACAGACCATCAAAACAAAGTGCCGTAACTGAAGCCACTCCTGTCAATTTCGTCTCGTAGTAAGAGAGAAGAAACAACAGACAAACCTTTTCAGTACCCAATATGGCGATCGAGGGAGGCTGACTAGGGTAGAAATGATTGACACAGAGAACGATTTAAAACGAAGAAGGGCATTCATTGGTTAAAGAGTATAGACCCGCCCATTTCCCTTAAGGTTATCTACACGCTACAAAGGCTTTCTTCTATACGTTAAACTTCATGAAACCTGCTGTAATCACAATAGGCATCTGTAACATTGTAGCAGTGGATGTAACGAAATAAAGGCCACTATAAGGAAACGTCAACAAACGAATAATGGATACTTTATGTTGAGAGAATACTTGAATGGCTCTGTGTCAAGAGTTTTTCAGCACCAAAATGTAACAATAAATATACAGGGGGAAATCTAATTTTATTTGTGAATTATAGAATTCTAATAGTTTTTCAATACATGTGGAGATTGAAATACCACCTTAATGATTTGAAACGTTTGAAAATACACAAGTCAGTGTGAAGCAACTTGTTGCATGAGGGAGGCACACTTCCATTGTCATATCTGTTAAGCATTCTACAAATCTGAACATTTTAATCATTTTACACACCGTTGACTTATTTCTCTCCAGGATTTAGATGACAATATTTACTTATTTGGGCGAAGTCAAAGTCACCAGTGGTCACCCCAGCAAAAGGGACAGGTCTCACAGTAGTGGCAAGCATCTCTCATTGGGAGAACAATCTTAATCTGCAATATATCGAAACAAGACAATTTTGAAAAAAATAATCAAACCATCAATGAAAAACTACCTATATAAGTTCCAATAACTTCTTCGCCATCTGCAATAGAGACAGACTTGGCAGTACAATGTGACAAACATACACTTGTTTTTAATTAGTGTGCATGGTGAAGGCAGGACACTGGATTTCTTACATACTTCTATTTATTACATTTAGAGCTGAAACTATTTAAGATATTAACAAGAAACCAACTTTCAAATGTGCAGACGGCCCCAACTTCCATTGATTTCCATTAAATATTTTTTTCAAGCAAAGGGCCATAGACTTCAATGTTAAAAATTATACAATTTGGCCGTGCATCTCTTCCTGAACCGTTTAACCTATTAACACCAAAAACAACATTGAGATGTTCAGACGGACCTTACTTAGATTGGTTGTCAAAGACTTTGATACCATTTACACTTTTTGAACTATTCTGATTTAAAATGTGCAATATTAACTTGAGAGTCAATGGTGACCATGAGAAGTAGATACAGTATTCACAGTGCCACTGCTTTCTAACCATTCAAGCTAGAAACTCCAAACCAACTTCAGGATGATGGAAACACTTCGTAGATTCATTCATTATTTAATTCCCCCATCCTTTAATCAGCTGACGTATAAGCTATAAACACAAAACCAACTTTCAAATGTGCAGACCACCCCAACTTTACTTGAGAAAATTCTATAAATATTTTTCTACAGCATCTATACTTTTTTTGTACTACAACAATATTTAAATGAGCTCCCAATGCACTTCAATGGCAATGAAAGAGCTATAGACTTACATGGGGAACATTTGGCAACACAACTCCTCTTGAACCATTTAACACTAGAACTGGGGCCTCGAGGGACCCCCCTTCAAGCTAATAAGCAGTCAATCTCACTGCAACAATCTAACAGTGTAATTAATACATGTCATATATGCTATTGCAAAAATAATAATTTGTGTTTATGATGAGCTTAGGTAAGATTAGAATAAGATTTTTATTTTTTTAATGTATAACAATAGCATTTTCATTAGTTTATGTTACTGTAAAACTAAAAACACCAACATTCAAGTGTTCAATCAATTTTAATTTGTGGAGTGCCTTTGTTACAACTATGAAAATCAGAAAGCATGTGTTGAAACACATTAACAGCTTATTTTAACAACAACCAAATAAAAAATACCCCAAACACCAAGCCTGTGTTCCACCTATATGCATCTGGTAGCGGCACCCACCAAGCTAGACACCATTCAAGCGAGACACCATTCAAGCTATGCATTCAATCAATCAGCCAATCAATCTTTCCATATACATACTTTTCCAACTATAACCTACTATCACCACCCATTATTACTGGAGTCACTACTAGTGATGCGCGGGTTGACTCATAATCCACATGGCGGATGGGTTTAGGGTCACTAAATATTGTGTGGCTGAAGGGTGGGTGCGTGGCAGGCGGGTTGAACAAAGAGAAACAATACCTTTAAAAAAAAATCCATAAAAAATGTATAATTCTTGTGCAATTTATATAGGCTACATTGAGGTTTTTCTGTCATTATTTTAGGCTACCTGGTATTAGTGCATAAACCTAAGCTCTAGATCTTAACTGTATGCTCCAAATAGCCTACACAGCCAATCACCAAATAATGCTTTTGGGAACGGGAGGAAAAAGTTAATGTCAATCCACGGAGGTTAAAAATGACATTGTGGAAGTTTAATTCAACAAGACCAAAGCTGTGAAAGAAGAGTTGACAAAGAAAAGGAAGGGCCAGAAAAGTCATGTTTGGGAAAGATTTGGTGAAGTGGTAAAAGAGGATGTTATGTGTGATGATTGTGAGGCGCTGTATAAATCCCACAGTCACAAGACGGGACTTCAAATAGGCCTATGGCACGTCAAGGGAACTGTTCAGATGGGTTAAATGGAAACTGAAATCTGGCCACTGACTCTAGATCTATAACCTCTCACATAGCCTTAATATTAACTCCTGCTGAATGAAGCATTTATTACAGTAAAATTATACACCAAATGTAGGCTAAATTTGGACTTAGGAACAGGAGTGGAGAAATATGATTTCTTTCTTTCTGCATTTTGATAGAATGCATTGCTCAGTTAGATAGATCTGCAGAGGTGCTGTCTTCATCATAAGAACAGCATAAAAGCTGATAGTATTTCAAACACATAAAATATGCATGGAAGCCAAACTGAAATATTATAAGAAACACTTTGGGTCATTTTCACAACTTTCTTTTCCCTCACAACTGGTCAAACTGATGTCATTTGGACATTTTGCACAGAAATCATTTTTGTTGTTGTTGCGTCATTGTATTTTCTCCCCAGTCCCTAAACGTATTTGCTCTGCAAAAGAAGACGGAAAAAACATGACTCATGTCAACTAGATTGAAGAATTCACTCTAGGGATCTATTACATTATTCTGGTGAGCAAGGGTTTATGTAGTCTTTTAGGGAAACATAATAATGACAGAAGAGAAGCTACATGCATCCAATTATTGGCAAGTTGACTAACAAACAGCCTACAAATATGTTGGAAATTATAAGCAGAATCATGACTAACAAATAACCTACCAATATGTCGGAAATTATATGCAGAATCATGACTAAATCATGCCTATAGCGCATTTTCTCCATCTTATTTCATCACATGTAGTCGTGCGGTTGCAGATGGGTTATTAGCAATTGCGGGCGGGTGCGGGTGAACAAACAGCTGACCCGCGCACCATTAGTCAGTACCACTACTATAACTTATTTCAAAAACCATAAATACTTTAAAACAAGCTAGCAAGCACACATTTTCTTCAGGAAATATACTTCCTTAATTTCCCATTCCTATTGTCATTTATTTTTATTTTGAATTATCATTTATTTTAGCTGTAAGATATTTCTGCCATTGAATTTTAATTTGTGGATGTAACTAGGGTCTCACAACCGAGCTTTGCTTCAGGCTTGCTAAAGGAGGCTTTTCCCGGTCCTCATTGAAAGAGAAGACAATACTGACACCTAGTGGTGAAATTCAATAGTAGGCAAATCTGCTATCTAATATCGAATGATCACAAAAATAAAACAGTTTACGGACACAGTATGTAACATACAACTAACAAGACAAAAACCGAACAAATATACTTATATACTTAATACCACATCTTACAGCATCATTCAATCCACACATATATAGTGCACTAAATCCCCTCAGACACCAACAGGTGTATTGAAACAATACAGGTCCATTTCCAATATCCATCTCCCTTCACCTAAGCCTCCCAGCTAGCGTTCCTACCTCCAGTCCACAAACAGTTCATAGTAGTTTTAAGGTCCCAGTGCCACTCACAGATTGAGCCACTTGATGATGTGGAAGTTCTTCTTGCCCACTTTGAGGAGAGAAAGTCCGTTGGCCAAGAGGTGCTGACCAGGGATCAGTACCTGCTCTGGGCTGTCTGTCTTACTGTGGTTGATCCATACAGCTCCTTCTGATACCATGCGATACCTGCAGCACATCACAACACATTACAGCACAGAAATAGTCAGTTAACACCGTTTGAAAGTCAGACAGACAAAAAAAGGAAGACTTTGAGAGAGAAATAGAGGGAGTGAGAGACATAAGCAAATAAATTAAGACCAGCCCAAAATAGCAATGTCCTGCTCTTTCCCTGACTTTACTGCTCATTTGTCTGAATTTTTTAATCACAAACAGAAAAGTATTTGGAGCTTAAATAAAACATTTAAAAAATCCCCCCACACCTATTCCCAACTTAACCCACCAAGACAATGCATTGTAAGACTTTGGTACCCAGTCCGGAGCTAATGTGTCTCTCTCACCTTCCTGAATGAATAACAAATGGATAAATGGGCAATAATTACACACGTTACTTTAAAATTTTAATTAGGACTAACTGAATGGTAAGGAGGTTGAAGAGGTTGATTTAATTAAAAACAACAGTGTAATGATGAGTTTGTATTATGCCTATTTATCAGCGTTGGCGCTCATGTTTATAGCAAATCATTTGACCGTGCGACTCGCAGGCTAATATTCTCTTTTACATTTCTGTGTGTTATTATGTTATAATGAAGTCTGATTTGATAGAGCAGTCTGACTGAGCAGCAGCAGGCCCGTAATCATTCATTCAAACAGCACTTTAGTGCGTTTTGCCAGCAGCTCTTCGCAAGCACAGCGCTGTTTATGACTTCAAGCCTATCAGCCTAATGGCTGGTGTGACCAATGTGAAATGGCTAGCTAGTTAGCTGGGTGTGCGCTAATACTGTTTCAAACATCACTCGCTTTTAGATTTGGAGTAGTTATTCTCCTTGCGCTGCAAGGGCAGCGGCTTTTGTGGAGCGATGGGTAACAATGCCTCGAGTGTGGCTGTTGTCGATGTGTTCCTGGTTCGAGCCCAGGTAGGGGTGAGGAGGGGGACGGAAGCTATACTGTTACACTGGCAATACTATAGTGCCTGTAAGAACATCCAATAGTCAAAGGTATATGAAATACAAATGGTATAGAGAGAACTAGTCCTATAAATACTATAATAACTACAACCTAAAACCTCTTACCTTGGAATATTGAAGTCTCATGTTAAAAGGAACCACCAACTTTCATATGTTCTCATGTTTTGAGCAAGGAACTTAAAACATAGCTTTTTTACACGGCACATATTTTACATGGCACACATTTTTACATGGCACATATTACTTTCTTCTCCAACACTTTGTTTTTGCATTATTTAAACCAAATTGAACATGTTTCATTTTTTATTTGTGGCTAAATTGATTTTATTGATGTTTTATATTGAGTTAAAATAAGTGTTGAATCAGTATTGTTGCAACTGTCATTATAAAAAAATATATTTAAAAAAAAATGTATTTAAATCGGCCGATTAATCGGAAGCGGCTTTTTTGGTCCTCCAATAATCGGTTGACCTCTAGTGGACACCCCTTCAAATGAGTGGATTCAGCTATTTCAGCCACACCCATTGCTGACAGGTGTATAGCCATGCAATCTCCATAGACAAACATTGTCAGTAGAATGCCTTAATGGCCTCAATAAGTCAAATTTCTACCCTGCTAGAGCTTCCCCGGTCAATTGTAAGTGCTGTTATTATGAAGTGGAATGTCTAGGAGCAACAACGGCTCAGCCATGAAGTGGTAGGTCTCACAAGCTCACTGAACGGGACCGCCGACCGCTGAAGCACCTAGGCCCCTTAGTTCCAGTGAAGGGAAATCTTAACGCTACAGCATACAATGACATCCTAGACAATTCTGGGCTTCCAACTTTGTGGCAACAGTTTGGAGAATTCCCTTTCCTGTGTCAGCATGACAATACCCCCGTGCACAAAGCGAGGTCCATACAGAAATGGTTTGTCGAGATCAGTGTGGAAGAACTTGACTGGCCTGCACAGAGCCCAGACTTCAACCCCATCGAACACCTTTGAGATGAATTGGAATGCCGACTGCGAGCCAGACCTAATCGCCCAACATCAGTGCCCGATCTCACTAATACTCTTGTGGCTGAATGGAAGCAAGTCCCCACTGCAATGTTCCAACATCTAGTGGAAAGCCTTAGCAGAAGAGTTGAGGCTGTTGTAGCAGCAAAGGGGGAACCTACTCCATATTAATGCCCATGATTTTGGAATGAAATATTCGACAAGCAGGTGTCCATATACTTTTGGTCATGTAGTTTCTTTAGACCTGCATAAAATAAAGATTATATTTATACAAAAGGGATGTATTCCATATCAAATGGATTTATTTGACTTTGTAAACGCAGATGTTCCAAAGGCACGTATCAGCATCTTGTACGCTGAGGCCTGGAGATGCTAAACATGTTGATGTTCAATGACAACATTTTGAGACTGCCACAGCCCTATGCACGTTACCTCACAATCGAATTTCAATGAGGCCTAACTGACTGATAAGGAGGGTGAAGAGGTTAGAACAACAATAGTGTAAAGATCTTGTGTTATGCCTATTTATCAGGGTTGGGACCCATTTGAATCATTTGACCGCGGGCCTTGCGAGTTGATATCATTCTCTTTTACATTTAACTTTTTAAAAAGACGCTATTGCGGGACAGTTTTATTTACTATAACTCTATTACTAATAAAATGCAAGATTGGGGGGGCAGGGTAGCCTAGTGGTTAGAGCGTTGGACTAGTAACCGGAAGGTTGCAAGTTCAAACCCCCGAGCTGACAAGGTACAAATTTGTCGTTCTGCCCACTGTTCCTAGGCCGTCATTGAAAATAAGAATTTGTTAACTGACTTGCCTAGTTAAATAAATGGTTCAAAACAATTATATCCATGACTCTTTCCAAGTTGATGAGTGCAGGGAAACAAACAATGCCAGTCAGCCTTCGAAGCTGGCCCACGAAACTACACCTAAACTAACCTGAAACTATTTTCACACATAATAAAAGTTATCCTGAAGACACTATTAAATTGATAATAGTCTGATGAGTGACAATATGACCAGTTGTCAAAATGCACATGAAGAGATGAGAGCACAGCTTGGAATTGACAGATGCAGCATAACTTCATCAAATCCTCCTTCAGAGTCACATGCAGGTTAAATGTTTTGATTTCAATACTGAACACAAATACAAACGCAACATATACAGTGTTGTTCCCATGTTTCATGAGCTGAAACAAAAGATCCCAGAAATGTTCCATATGCACAAAAAGCGTATTTTTCTCCAATTTTGTGCACAAATTTGTTTACATCCCCGTTAGTGAGCATTTCTCCTTCGCTAAGATAATCCATCCACCTGACAGGTGTGGCATATCAAGAAACTGATTAAATATCATGATCATACACAGGTGCACCTTGTGCTGGGGACAATAAAAGACGTGCAGTTTTGTCACACAACACAATGCCACAGATGTCTCAAGTTTTGAGGGAGCGTGCAATTGGCATGCTGACTGCAGGAATGTCAACCAGAGCTGTTGCCAGATAATTTAATGTTAATTCCTTTACCATAAGCCACCTGTGGGAACATCTGAGACCAACCACCCGGACAGCTGATGAAACTGAGAAGTATTTCTGTCTGTAATAAAGCCCTTTTGTGGGAAAATACTCATTCTGATTAGCTGGCCCTCCCAGGCCCATCTCTGGCTGCTCCCCTGCCCAGTCATGTGAAATCCAATGTCATGTCATGTGAAATCCATATGAACTGCAACTCAGTAAAATCGTTGAAATTGTTGCATGTTGCATTTATATTTTTGTTCAGTATATATAGTATCAGAAAGAGCATATTCTGCAGTTTCTATAACACTTACTGTGGTAAAATAAGTTAAAATTCAAGAAGTGCATCTCTATTTCCAAGAATAGCTGCGCTGTCCATGCGTTCAGCACATGCATGTCCACTCCGCTGTCCATGCGTTCAGCACACGCATGACCACGCCGCTGTCCATGCATTCAGCACACGCATGACCACGCCGCTGTCCATGCGTTCAGCACACGCATGACCACTCCGCTGTCCATGCGTTCAGCACACGCATGACCACTCCGCTGTCCATGCGTTCAGCACACGCATGACCACTCCCGCTGTCCATGCGTGTCCAGCAGCACACGCATGACCACTCCGCTGTCCATGCGTTCAGCATGACCACTCCGCTGTCCATGCGTTCAGCACCGCATGACTCCGCTGTCCATGCGTTCAGCACACGCATGACCACTCCGCTGTCCATGCGTTCAGCACACGCATGACCACTCCGCTGTCCATGCGTTCAGCACACGCATGACCACTCCGCTGTCCATGCGTTCAGCACACGCATGACCACTCCGCTGTCCATGCGTTCAGCACACGCATGACCACTCCGCTGTCCATGCGTTCAGCACACGCATGACCACTCCGCTGTCCATGCGTTCAGCACACGCATGACCACTCCGCTGTCCATGCGTTCAGCACACGCATGACCACTCCGCTGTCCATGCGTTCAGCACACGCATGACCACTCCGCTGTCCATGCGTTCAGCACACGCATGACCACTGCGCTGTCCATGCGTTCAGCACACGCATGACCACTGCGCTGTCCATGCGTTCAGCACACGCATGACCACTGCGCTGTCCATGCGTTCAGCACATGCATGACCACTCCGCTGTCCATGCGTTCAGCACACGCATGACCACTGCGCTGTCCATGCATTCATGGACAGCCGGAAGTGTCGAAATATGGCTTTAGGCGTACGTTCTTCACTCAGACTTTGTAGAACTACACAAAACATATCCTTGACTCTATCTAAACAAATATCGATTGATACATGTTTACATGGATATAATTCCACAAATATGTCTTCATGCCATTCATCATTTACAATAGTTGATGCACTATTTATGGTGCTTATGTGTTGGTGCTTGTGTTTGCGCACCTTGAGGGTTGATATGCATATGATGCGTATGCTAAAGGTGCGAGTAGCGAAACAGAGAGTGAGTGACCCTCTGTGTGAGGTAGTCGGGTCAGGTATAAGGAACAGAGGAACGTAAAGTGGGAGCCCTACCCTTTGCCCCCCTGGGGGATGGCCTCTGCCCTGCGGCAGGCATCCAGTACTGTGGTCCCTGGCTCCAGCAGCAGCTCATGGAAAGAGGCCTCTCTGAAGAGCTCCTGCAGCTCAGCATCGCTCATCTGCTCCAGGGCCTGTATGTTACTGTGGTACAGGGCATTGGTGCACCTGGAGGGAGAGAAACAAACAAACACACACACACAGCATTACTAATAGTGCCAAGCGAGACCTCATTAATGACACACGAATGACCTATGCACATGTGCACTCACATAACACACACGGACACACTCCTCACCTTTTGGCACTCTCCAGACCCTCCTTACCGTGGACCAGTTTGGTGATTTCGGCGGCGAGGCGTTTGTGTGCGGGCCGTTTGCCTGGCTCCTGTCTCTGGTGCTCCATCACCCTCTCCACCTCGGCCAGGGGTAGGAAGGTGAACAGCTTCAGATACCTGCAGGTAGCACAACCAACCCCGACTCAGTCTCCAACACCACCATACATAGGCTGCACTCAGGTGCTAATACCACCAGGTCCCATGTTCACAAAGAATCTCGGAGTAGGGGTGCTGATCTAGTTGCGCCTTTTAAATCATAGAGGGGGGACCTTGTCCTAGATCAACACTCATCACCTGAGACGCTTCAATACGGGCCCAATGCCGGTTTCACAGACTCTGGTGGTCCTAGTCTATACAAACAAACCATCAAATTATACCAGAATGAATATAAGCCTAAATAGAAGTTTCTGATAAGTGGGCCAGTTCTATTGCGGTCTCAGTCTCCAGCCACCTACCATTCCACACTGCTGTCAGGCTGCCTGAGGAAGAACTGATAGAGGTCAAACGGAGATGTCTTGTCCCTGTTCAGCCACACTGCATTGCCTGCTGTCTTCCCCAGCTTGTCCCCCGCAGAGCTGGTCACCAGTGGGATGGTCAGCCCATACACATCCTGTCCAGTCACCCTGTTACAGAGAAATTGATACACTGGATATTAAAGAGGCCATCAACGGTCAGTTAATGTTGAGGCAAGTGTGTGTTATTGCATGTTTACTACTGCGGGCTATTTATGGCCTTGAAGCATCACTCTGGTGTCTGATGCACCATGCAAATGCTAGGCTACAATATCTGGAATCAATGTGATAATTGGTCAGTACATTTGCAAATGTCTCCGTGTGTGTCCAATGAATCTGATGCAACATTACTTGTGTATAAACTCGTGCCCAGACATCAGGTTGCCCAGCTGGTCTGTCCCTCCCAGCTGGATCTTACAGCTATGATTCTGGTTCAGGTGGTAGAAGTCATAAGCTTGAAACAGCTGGTAAGAGAACTCAGTTAGGCTCATGCCCTCTGCACTCTTCAGCCTGGACTGGACACTGTGCCTACTGAGCAGGGTCCCCATTCGGAAACGTCTGCCAACTTCTGACAGAAAAGCAACCACATTCCAGTCTTTGTACCAAGCTAAATTGTTCAATAGGGTTACAGTGCCAAGCTTTTTAGAGTCGTTGTGGAAATGCAGTTCATGGTTGGTGAAGATTCGCTGCAAGCTGTCCCTGATAGCCCTTGTATTGTCCTCCACTACATCAGACGGTAGCTGCTCTCTCTCGCTCGTTTTCCCGCTTGGGTCTCCTATCTGTGCTGTTGCACCACCGATTAGAGCGATGACATTGTGTCCTGCGCTTCGAAAATGCAATAGCCCGACGATGGCGAGTAAATTACCCACGTGAAGGCTGTCCGCGGTGGGGTCGAATCCGCAGTACACGGTCTGGCACCCAGACTGCAGCAGTTGAGGAAGTTGATCTTGGGCTGCGTTTTCGGGGAAAGCATCCTTCAAAATGCCCCGTTTATTTAGCGAAAAAAGAAGTCCACTTTGGGTTGTTGCAGAGCGATGAAACGTGTATCTTAACGATATACATGGGAGTGTGTTTTTCAAAATAATACAAGAACCATGCCACGATACACGTGAAAAAAACCTGGCTATGGATGCCGCCATATTGGAAACTGTGACACACCGGACAGGAAAATGAAAGGGACTAATTAATGTATGACAGAAAAAGTATAGCGCCATCTGGTGTATTGTGTAACTATACCACATCCTGCCTGTTCCTCCTGACCTGTGGCCTTTTTATTCAAAGGAGCATCACCCTCACCACTGTGCACTGATTTCATCTGTAGTAAACTGCATGCTTTCCCGACGAGTGGTAGTGGGAGGACCACACAACATGTCATCACGTGACTCCAAATTTACTTCGGCATGATGGTTATTACAGTATATCATTCAAAACGATTCCACCAACATTTCTCACATAATTCATTTGACCAACACAAAAAGATTCCACCTTGTATAGAATATTTTGTTTAGTCAACATTTGGAAGGTTTAGCCTACCTGTTTCCATCAGGCCTGTCATGACATGTTTTATCCGATATGTAGGCTACTGTACTAGCATAAAGAAATTGGAAGGAAATCGGATTATTTTCCAGATGTCTTCTGCCCGTTCCCAAAAACTTTTGGCGATTGACGTGTAGGCTATTTGGCGTGCGTACATTTAGACTCTAAAGTTTAGATTTACACTCTTAATGCCAAAGTTCCCAAAAATTCTGGGGAAAAAAAATCTCAATGTACTCCATGGATATTAATTGCACAAAAAAATCTAAATGTATGGATTTTTGATTGTGTTCTCTTTATTCTACGATTTTGAAGCAACCGCACTGATTCCACTTGTTCTAGTACCTTTTCTAACACATCTGCCCCCAGAAAATCGAGCATTTTATGCAGTTGTGCAAGATTTTAGTTCTGGGTTTCCGATATTATACATTGTGTAACATTGTTCGTACATAGTTTCAATATTAAAATACGATCTCTAATATTGAGAATTAAGTGTCAGGACGACACTGACATTTTATATCAGCCAGTCGAAATTATGAATCAACATACATTGTATGGATATATACAAAGACATTTTAAAAACAGGTCAAACTTCGCTGTTATCCCCCAAAATAAATGCACTACTAAGCAGGTGGGGGGGGGGGTGCTTTTATTTTTAGTCTCCTTGTCTTTTGTCATTGACATAGAGGAGTAAGAAAACATGGTCAATTACACATGATTTCCATTTTCCAAATGATCCAGATTTAAATTCGTGAGATTTGAATGGGATATCCACATAACAGGCAAACGCACAACCCGAACAAATACTTTCTTTCATTATCAACCTGAGAGGATAATAAGACACACTATGTAACATTAAAATCAAATATATATAAATATTGAGGTTGTTATTCTGGTGACATGATGATCGTGTTTGGCTGCCATTTGACAAATTAAAATAATCTCACACTTTTGTCCATAATAATTTCATCATGTAGTTATAGGTATTCCCAAACTGGGGTACGTGTACCCCTGGGCAATGCCGTCAGGGGTTCGCCAAATAAAAACATTTAAAAAATATATAGTACTTTTTTTTTTTTTTTTAAAAGAACAAAAAAATGCAAATTTTCAAACATTCCATTTATATTTTCCAACGGGGCTGTACGTTTCAGTGAGGTTTTTATCTCACCCGAGTAGCATCGTTTCACTGCCAAATATAACATTAAACTATCCAGTGTTCAGCGTAATAACATCACAATGTCAAATACAGGTAGCCTAGTCAATTGATTAACATCCAATCACAATCACATCCAATCATCCAATCACATTAACCGTTACTCTCTCGCGGGAATTCCACGTTACCAAACGTAGCTGCTGCTCATTCTGTTTGCTCAAAAATAGATAAATGGTAAAAAATAAATAAATAAAAAAGTAAGGCCTGCGTCCATAGAGACACATACCAGCTCTACTGGTAGGACCGCTAATACCAGCATTACTACACCTGCACCTGTCGACGACACAAGTTGTTCTGCTTCCACGAGCACGTCCAATGCTTAGCTTCAGTAATTATACATTTGTTGTTAGCCCAGCTAGCATGGACACTGACAGTTGTGAATCTGATGCAGAGGTGCATTCCCTGAAAGAACCAAACAACAGACAGGGACGATGGACAATCGAAGAGGCACAAATATGATGATAACTACATTGATTAGGGGTTCACTTATATTGGGAGTAGTGCCTTTCCTCAGCCACAGTGTGTTATATGTGCAAAAGTACTATCTCACAACTCGATGAAACCTTCACTCTTGTGCAGACATTTCGAAACAAAACATGCCAATTAGAAAAATAAGCCACAGGAGTTTTTTGAGTGAGAAAAAGAGACGACTTTCGAGTAGTAAGACATGTATAAAAGCAACAGATATCATTAATAAGAAGGGGCTAGAAGCGTCTTATATGGTGAGCTACCGAGTGGCTAGGACAGTCAAGCCCCATACTATTGTGGAGGACTTAATTCGTCCTGCTGCAGCGAATATGGCTGGGGGAAAGGCCAAAAAAACTATATAGACAATGTCTTCATCAAACAACACTGTTTCACGACGCATCAGTGACATGGCAGGAGATGTTTTGAAACAATCACTGCTTTGCATACAAGCCAGTGAATTCTATGTGTTACAGCTGGATGAGTCAACAAACGTGGCGGGCCTGGCACAGATCCTGATATATGTTCGTTCCGTTTATGGGTGGTCAATTAAGGAAGACATCCTCTTCTGCAAACCAGTGGAAACCAGGAAATTAAATGTTTAAGTACTGGACAGCTTTGTGACATCAAATGGACTTTGGTGGTCAAGATGTGTTGGTATCTGCTCTGATGGCACAAAGCCATGACAGGGAGACATAGTGGAGTGGAAACGCGCGTGCAAGCAGTTGCTCCCAACGTCACTTGGGAACACTGCAGCATCCACGGAGAGGCTCTTCCTGCCAAGCTTGACAGCTTGAAAGACATTTTGGACACTACAGTGAAAATGGTTAACGTTGTTAAAGCAAGGCCCCTGAACTCTCATGTATTTTCTTCACTATGATATGGCCAGCAACCATGTAACACTTTTACAACATACAGAAGTGTGCTGGTTATCAAGGGGCAAAGTATTGACACTTTTTTTAAAATTTAGAGACAAGCTTAAAGTTTTCTTTACTACTGACCATCATTTTCACTTGTCTGACCGTTTGTATGATGACGTGATTCTCACACGACTGGCCTATCTTGGGGATGTTTTTTCTTGCCTGAATGATCTGAATCTAGGATTACAGGGACTCTCCACAACTATATTCAATGTGCGGGACAGAATTACAAAAGTGGCTCAGGTTACAAAGTGGCTCAGTGACTTGTGTTTGCATCTCAATGTGAAAAAAACTGTTTGCATGTTCTTCACAAAGAGGGCAACAGATGCTACTGAGTCAGATGTCTATGTGTCAGGGGAGAAGCTCCAGGTGGTATCCGATTTTAAGTACCTTGGTATCATACTTGATTCCAACCTCTCTTTTAAAAAGCATGTGAAAAAGGTAATTGAAATAAATAAATTCAACCTAGCTAATTTCCGATTTATACGAAATTGTTTGACTACAGAGGTAGCAAAACTGTACTTCAAATCTATGATACTCCCCCACTTAACATACTGCTTGACTAGTTGGGCCCAAGCTTGCTGTACAACATTAAAACCTATTCAGTCTGTCTACAAACAGGCTCTCAAAGTGCTTGATAGGAAGCCCAATAGCCATCATCATTGTCACATCCTTAGAAAGCATGAGCTCTTGAGTTGGGAAAATCTTGTGCAATACACCGACGCATGTCTTGTATTCAAGATTCTTAATGGCCTGGCTCCCCCTCCACTCAATATTTTTGTTAAACAGAAAACCCAGACATATGGCAGCAGATCCACAAGGTCTGCCATGAGAGGTGACTGTATAGTTCCCCTAAGGAAAAGCACCTTTAGTAAATCTGCATTCTCTGTGAGAGCTTCCCATGTCTGGAATACACTGCCATCAGACACACATAACTGCACCACATATCACACTTTCACAAAATGCTTGAAGACATGGCTAAAGGTCAATCAGGTTTGTGAACATGGTCCCTAACTGTGTGTTGCCGCTTTCCATGTTGTCTGTTGTCTGTAGCTTGTGAGGTGTGGAAACACTTTGTTGCTTTTATGACTTTTGTTTTGCTGCTTTTTGTTCTATGTTGCTCTGTCTGTATGCTACGTCTTGCTTGTCCTATGTTGATCTGTCTGTATGCTATGTCTTGCTTGTCCTATGTTGCTATGTCTTGCTTGTTCTATGTTGCTATTGTCTATATTGTAATTGTTTTTATTAACCTGCCCAGGGACTGCGGTTGAAAATTAGCCGGCTGGCTAAAACCGGCACTTTTACTGAAACGTTGATTAATGTGCACTGTCCCTGTAAAAATAAAAAATAAATAAACTAAACTAACTAAAACTAAATTGAGGCTATGATTAAGAAGTTGAAGCTCTTCTCTGTCTGCATTAACAAGGACAACATACAGGTCTTTCCATCTTTGTATGATTTTTTGTGTGCAAATGAACTCAAGCTCACGGACAACGTCAGATGAGATATAGCGAAGCACCTGAGTGAGTTGGGTGCTCAATTACGCAGGTACTTTCCCGAAACGGATGACACAAACAACTGGATTCGTTATCCCTTTTATGCCCTGCCTGTCACACCATGATCTGTTTCACCTGTCCTTGTGCTTGTCTCCGCTCCACGAGTCGCCCATCTTCCCCATTATCCCCTGGGTATTTATACCTGTGTTTTCTGTCTATCTGTGCCAGTTCGTATTGTTTGCCAAGTGAACCTCCTGTTTTTCTTCTAGCTGCTGGGTTTCCCCAGTTTCTGATTTCCTCATTCTCCTGGTTCTGACCCTTTCCTGTCCTGAATCTGAGATCACCTGCATGACCATTCTTCCTGCCCTTGACCTTGAGCCTGTTTACTGCCCTGTACCATTTTGGACTCTGACCTGGTTATGAACTCTTGCCCGTCCCCGATCTGCCTTTTGCCTGCCCCTTGGATTATAATAAATATCAGAGCTCAAACCATCTGCCTCCCGTGTCTGCATCTGGATCTCGCCTTGTGTCGTTATACTGCCTCCAGTCCACTTACCAATATCTGAACAAGAGAGCCTCACCGAAATTGCAACAAGCGGCTCTATGAAAATGGAATTTAATCAGAAGCCACTGCTAGATTTCTGGATTGGGCTGCGCTCAGAGTATCCTGACGTTGGCAAATCGTGCTGTTAAGAAACTGATGCCCTTTGCAACCACGTACCTATGTGAGAGTGGATTCTCGGTCCTCACTAGCATGAAAACTAAATACAGGCACAGATTGTGTGTGGAAAATGATTTAAGACTGAGACTCTCTCCAATACAACCCAACATTGCTGAGTTATGTGCATCCTTTCAAGCACACCCTTCTCATTAACCAGTGGTGAGTTATTCACAATTTTCAATGAACAAATAAAGTTTTATATGTAAGATGGCTAAATAAGGAGAAAAGTATTGATTATTATATTACTATTTGTGCCCTGGTCCTATAAGTGCTCTTTGTCACTTCCCACGAGCCGGGTTTTGACAAAAACTCACACTCATTCTTATGTTTAATAAATGTATCGTATAGTGTGTGATGCAGGCTTACAATGATGGCAAAAAACAACATTTGAGAATGTGCTGTACCCTGGTACGCAGCTGGGGGTTGAATGTTTGAAGGGGTACGGGACTACAAAAAGTTTGGGAACCACTGATGTAGTAGGTTAGAGCCAGAGTGGGCATATTATAGCCTATGAACCATAGCCGCGGGAAGTAGGGGTGCTGAGGGTGCTGCAGCTCCCCCGAAAATAAATACAAATAATAATAATTTAAAAACCTGTGCACTGGGCCTTTACTAGTATTAGCGGACCAATATCAGTCTGTCGCACTGGCAAAACATTTTTTGCAAGAACTTCTTTTTGGTCAAACAAAAGTTAGCTGTATAATTAAGAACAGTATCTTGCAGGATTCAATAGCTGGAATTGTAAGAGTTGTTGCCCCGTCACTTTGAATCCAGAAAGAAGAAGAAGAAGAAAAAGCAGTTTTTGTGCAATATTAATTTACCATCTTTACAAACCACTTAATGTAAATGTACGTTACTGTATTGTACATAGGCTGGTCATCTAGGTTTGTATCTGTATACTTTCCATCACCATGAAGAAAAACAATGTTCAATACAGTAATTGAGTACATTGAGACATCCAGTGGTTTGTGATGATGTGGCTCAGTTGGTAGAGCGTGCCACTTGCAATGCTAGGGTTGTGGTTAATGTTCCCTCTAAACTGAGCGTAGAGGAAATATCAGCCCGCGCAGAGAAGCACAAGACTGAACTTCACTCAACTTTCTATAGAGTTTTCTCCTTTAGTTAACACTGTTGACGTTTCCATCTACTGTGGGAATTGTGATTGAATCAACACAATATTAGCCACTTTCAGTGTAACATATCCCGAAACAAAACAAACTATGCAAGACCCTTTGAATGCTAAACTAACTGGGTAAGAGATATTCGTGTAGGTAGAGTGCATTGGAGTAGGATTCTGTTGCATTGACGAGCATGACTCAGGCCTGTCTGGACTGTGTTTAGGCTACAGTAGATGTGCTTGTTTGAGATCAAAGCAAGAGCTGCACGTAGCCACGTGTGCACATTTGTTCATATTCTTTGCTAGTTAGTGAGTTATTAGCCCAGTTATAGATCATTTTAGGTCTACAATGGGGGAGTGGTTGCTTACTACAATAGCACAACATTTTAGCCATCTTTGAAAAGCGAGGCAGGTATTATGTCTTAAAGGGGCAATGTTGTATTTTGAGAAGGTCTTGAATAAGCTAAGTAGCCAATATGCAGAGCGTATCATAATTTATCTGATTCTCTGTGATAGTGGTATGGGGATAATAATGAACTGTATTTTGTAATGTGGTTTCTTGCATCAAGCAAGACAACATTTTCAGTCACCGTGTCTGAAGTGGAAAAACAGGTTAATGTCAAGCCTGCGTGTTTTTTTCAAAAGTGTCATGGAATATAGGCCTTCATTGAACACCACACATTGGCTGCTACTGCGGCTGAATTATATAAATAGCTGTTCTATGTTAAAATGTTATGGGATGCATTTTTCTCCGAGGTTGTTTATGGTATGCCTACAGTGCATATTTTTAAATCAAAAATTCAAGCTGAAATATTACATTTACATACGTATATATACACTTTACTCAGTACTTTGTTGAAGCACCTTTGGTAGTGATTACAGCCTCAAGTCTTCTTGGGTATTACCTTACAAGCTTGGCACACCTACAGTTGAAGTTCAAAGTTTACATACACCTTAGCCAAATACATTTAAACTTAGTTTCTCACAATTCCTGACATTTAATCCTCGTAAAAAATTCCCTGTCTTAGGTCAGTTAGGATCACCACTTTATTTTAAGAATGTGAAATGTCAGAATAATAGTACAAAGAATGATTTATTTCAGCTTTTATCTATTTTATCACATTCCCAGTGGGTCAGAAGTTTACATACACTCAATTAGTATTTGGTAGCATTGCCTTTAAATTGTTTAACTTGGGTCAAACGTTTCGGTAGCCTTCCACAAGCTTCCCACAATAAGTTGGGGGAATTTTTGGCCCATTCCTTTTGACAGAGCTGGTGTAACTGAGTCAGGTTTGTAGGCCTCCTTGCTCGCACACACTTTTTCACTTCTGCTCACAAATTTTCTATAGGATTGAGGTCAGGGCTTTGTGATGGCCACTCCAATACATTAACTTTGTTGTCCTTAAGCCATTTTGCCACAACTTTGGTAGTATGCTTGGGGTCATTGTCCATTTGGAAGACCCATATGTGACCAAACTTTAACTTCCTGACTGATGTCTTGAGATGTTGCTTCAATATATCCACATCATTGTCCATCCTCATGAGCCATCTATTTTGTGAAGTGTACCAGTCCCCCCAGCAGCAAAGCACCCCCACAACATGATGCTGCCACCCCTGTGCTTCACGGTTGGGATGGTGTTATTCGGCTTAAAAGCTTCCCCCTTTTTCTTCCAAACATAACGATGGTCATTATGGCCAAAAAGTTCTATTTTTGTTTCATCAGACCAGAGGACATTTCTCCAAAAAGTATGATCTTTGTCCCCATGTGCAGTTGCAAACCGCAGTCTGGCTTTTTTATGGTGGTTTTGGAGCAGTGGCTTCTTCCTTGCTGAGCGCCCTTTCAGGTTATGTTGATATAGGACTTGTTTTACTGTGGATACAGATACCTTTTTGTACCAGTTTCCTCCAGCATCTTCACAAGGTCCTTTGCTGTTATTCTGGGATTGATTTGCACTTTTCACACCAAAGTACATTCATCTCTAGGAGACAGAATGTGTCTCCTTCCTGAGAGTTATGTCTGTGTGGTCCCATGATGTTTATACTTGCGTACTATTGTTTGTACAGATGAATGTGGTACCTTCAGGCATTTGTAAGTTGCTCCCAAGAATGAACCAGACTTGTGAAGGTCTACAATTATTTTCTTGAAGTCTTGGCTGATTTCTTTAGATTTTCCTATGATGTCATGCAAGGAGGCACTGAGTTTGAAGGTAGGCCTTGAAATACATCCACAGGGACACCTCCAATTGACTCAAATGATTAGCCTATCAGAAGCTTTTAAAGCCATGACATAATTTCTGGAATTCTCCAAGCTGTTTAAAGGCACAGTGAACATAGTGTTTGTAGACTTCTGACCCACTGGAATTGTGATACAGTGATATAATCTGTGAAATAAGTGAAATAATCTGTCTGTAAACAATTTTTGGAAAAATTACTTGTGTCATGCACAAAGTAGATGTCGTAACGGACCTGCCAAAACTATAGCTTGTTAACAAGAGCTTTGTGGAGTGGTTGAAAAACAAGTTTTAATGACTCCAATCTACGTGTACGTAAACTGCTGACTTCAACTGTATATTTGGGGAGTTTCTCCCATTCTTCTCTGCAGATCCTCTCAAACTCTGTCAGGTTGGATGGGCTGCGTTGCTGCACAGCTATTTTCAGGTCTCTGATGTTTGATCGGGTTCAAGTCCCGGCTCTGGCTGGGTCACTCAAGGACATTCAGAGACCTTTCCCGAGTATAAGGGCACAGGGCGAGACCCAAATGTAGACACAGGAGGCAGATGGTTGAGCTGCCTCCTGCTCCGATATTTATTATACCAAAATGGGTTGGCAAAAAGGCAGGTCGGGACAGGCGAGAGTTCATAAACCAGGTCCTAGTCCAAACAGTATGAGGGGATAGGCAGGCTCGAGATCAGAACAGGCAGATTGGTCAGGCAGGCGGATTGGGCGTCAGGGCAGGCAAGGATCAAAACTAGGAGGGCTAGGAAAAAACAGAGACTGGGAAAAATAGGACATTGGAGAAATGTTGGTTGACTTGGCAAAACAAGACGAACTGGCATAGAGGGACAGGAAACACAGGGAAAAATTCACTGGGGACTATTGGGGGAAATAGGATACACCTGGAGACAATCACAAAGACAGGTGAAACAGATCAGGGCGTGACACCGAGGCCACTCCTGCGTTGTCTTGGCTGTGTGCTTAGGGTTGCTGTTCTGTTGCAAGGTGAACCTTCACCCCAGTCTGAGGTCGTGAGCGCTCTGGAGCAGGCTTTCATCAAGGATCGCTCTGTACTTTGCTCCGTTCATCTTTACCTTGAGCTTTATTACAGACAGAAATACAGGTTTACAATGTTTTTATGCAGATTTTAGAATATTCGCATGAAGTTCTGTCACCAATTGGATGGAAACTTATAGACACCCTAAAGACTGACATGTGTGTGAGTTCAGTGTCACATTGATTGGACTAGGGTTTAATATTTTCCCGGTATTTTACAAATGTTCCATCCCGAGAATAATAACTTTTCTCCTGGCTAACCAAATATTTCCCGCCCAAACCTGAAGTGTCATTCTAAAGCATATAAAGCATATTAATATGTCTGGATTTGATTAGAGCTTTGAATACATATGATGAGCCCTGCATTATACATTTTATGAGCCCAAGCTCAAAAAAGCCCAAATGATTGTGCTGTTATCCAATACATAGCCTATAATATAGGCTACTACCCATTACGCGTGACAGAAAAACATAAAAGCCCATAGATAAAGCTATGTTCATAAAAAAGGTGACCCCTGAAAGCCGGATAGAGATGTGTAAAATAGGCGTGTGTCCAGTCCTTATAGTACTGTAGTGTTTGCTGCAGCAAATGTAGGGACCACAATAAAAATAAGTCCCCGATTTTATTGCGCAGTCCCGGTCACTTTTAAAATGATTTGTGTATATACAGTATGCCTTTTTTTAACTGACAAATAAAATCAATCAATCAATCCTAACTGTGCAGAGGCAATTTGATGAATGGAAAGAGACATCTGTTAAAAAACATCAAAAAGGGTAATGACATTGTCAAGCCAAACAAATTTGTTGCATATATTATATATCATAATAAATATTGTATATTAATGTTAAAACTCTGATTTTCCCCTGGCTGATCATTGTCTGCAACCGGCTCCGATCGTGAAGCAATGAAACAGGCAGAAGGAGTGAGCTCATCTGTGGTGGTCGGCTAACCTCAAGCCTCTGGCCCATAGCCCTGTGTGGCATCAGTTGTGCCACAAAAGCAAAGTCGATATCCACGTTTATTAACACAGGGTCACTACAGTTATTGTTATTTGTAGTGTCGTTTATTCATGGATGACAAAGGAAGCAATGCTTCCCCAAAAAATTTACCAATAATTATTTTTTCCCCCGATAAAGTTATGTATCTTTCGTCTCTCTGTGTTTCAGAATTTTCCTTCAATTCGCAAGAGACTGAATGTATCTCACAGGAGAAAGCAACCGAGTGAACGAAACAGCGCCCCTCTCTCTCTCTACGCATAGGCCATCTATCTGATGCTGTCTGGTCCAAACGGGTATGACATTGTTGCCGCCCGTAGCATTGAAGGAAAGGGAAGCATATGGCCACCCTTGACAAAAAAAGTATACAAATTAGCCAATCAGCTTTGAGCTAAACTGAGCAAGCTCATCTGTGAAAGCACACCAAAAGAAGTGTCAAGGGAAGCCAGCTTGGATTTGGCATCACTCCTATCAAATCCCTTTGAGAGCATATTTAATTCACAGAAAAACTAGCTAAAGTTGGCCCTTTCCTAAATAAGCCATGGATGGAGACAGGGATTTGTACGTGTGGTTTTACTTAATTATCCGTACTGGCCAATTATTATAACGGCAATTCTGATCCAACCATTACTTAATTCATTGTTGTGCCCCTGGCCTGAGAGGATGGAAGTTCAGTGATTTTACCCACGTACCGATACTGGTTATTTGTGGTCATAAATACTATTTTGAGGTAATTCTATGAAGGTGGAGGGTGTTCAATTTATTTGACAGTACAAAGGGAGGGTCATGTGAAAATGTTTTTATTTTTAAAGTCTGTCCCTAAGAGGAAAGCCGCTAAATGGAGAGTTGAAAATAGTGAGAAGAGAGGGCCAGAAATCAAATGTTCAGGAAAGATTTAGTGAAGTGGTGAAAGAGCATGATAGCAGTGAATGTTATGTGTGATGATTGTGATAAGCAATACAACTGTAGCCTGCTGTCGTTTTCACAGCTTTCTATGTCCTCGCAACCGGTAAAACGGCTGTCAATTGAAAATTTTTCACAGAAAATATTTGTATTGAATTATTTTGGGTGCGGGTGAACAACAAGCTGACCCAGGCACCACTAGCATTTGTCCAAGATGCTAGTGGTGCCTGTTCAAGACATCCTTTGCAGTTATGTCTGAAGACCAGCAGATGGAGTCCTCAGTCTCAACATCCCATGGCCTCATAGACTCATATGGCCTTCTTCTTTGGGATTGGGTTGGCGGATCGCATCCAACATTTAAGGTGCATACACCGCCACCTACTGCACTGGAGTGTGAGGCCAGTCGCTGCCTAACTACATAAATTCTCTTCATTAGTCCCGTTCTTCTAAGAAAGTGAAATAGAGCCCTAGACACCACTTCCCTCCTCTTTCCTCCCCACTACACCACCCAAAACTGACTGCCGATCCATATACTGTACAAAGCACCCATAATCCAAAGATGTCCAGATCAATGCCTGGTACATATACAGCAATGTTTTTCTACCTGACCCCCAATCATATCCTGCCACTACAGGGGGTTGGTGGCACCTTAATTGGGGAGGATGGGCTCATGGTAATGGCTGGAGCGGAATCAGTGGAATGGTATCAAATACTTCAAACACATGGTTCAATGCCCCAATGCAATTGCCGGCCGTATTTCTCTCTCCCCCAGTCCGTTCTGGCAGTGTAGATCGGCTGGCTTTAGGACCATTTGGAGGCCTCAGAGCCAGTGGAAATGCTGTTTGATTGGCTGGCTGCATCAATTGAACAGCTGCATCAATTGAACAATGCGGCTTGGGAGCGTGGTGAAACAGACGTGTCACAGTCTGAGTTTTTAATCTTTACATGACAAGGTCATGTAAGGCTATATCAATTACCATGTTAGAGGTTGGCTTCTTAGTGTTCATAGCAATGGTTATCATCTGTACGTAAATCACAGAAAATAGATGTTGTGGTGGCAGCTGCAGAGAAGTACTTGGGGGTACGAGATTTGACTTCATAAGAGTTACAGTGTGTGTTGAGTGGTAGTGTCCCGTCCTCCCAGTCCGATGGCATGGTGCAGGAGCAGATAGGGTCAAAGTAGTAGAATGGGGTCGTGGGTTTGAATGAGTCTAGGGCCGGTTGGAAGGGTGTTTTATTTTATTTTTATTTTTGTTGTTGTTTTGTATCACTAAGTATAATGGATTTATACTATAGTCCAGTAGGTGGTGGTAATGCAACATGTTGGATGCCAATAAGAGGTCTTCCCGGATCCACATGTACTTGAATACCCGAGACCCATTCTGCGACCTAAGCGGCTCCGCATCCAGACTTCTAAATAATGTCACAGGTCTGGGTGGGGTCTGATATTATTGTCACAGGTCTCGGGTATCTGTAATTATAACTGACCTGTCCGGAAGGGCCCGTACAGATCGAAACATGACTGCTGCAGGAGAGAGAAACTGTATAATTTATGCTGCTGCTCTTGCTTTTCACAAGAGTGGAGCGTGTAGCTTGTTGTTGCCCAATCAAAAGTCATCAAAGAGGAAATAGGCTACAGTCATAGAACCTTGCTCCGTGTGGCAAAAGTTAGGAGATATCTAATCCATGGAAGATGGAATTACAATGACAGAATTAAAAGTTGAAGGAGATAATGGTGCCGGAGGATATGGCTGCCGTTTTACGTTCTCCTAACCAATTGTGCTATTGTGTGTGGTTTTTCACATTATTTGTAACTTATTTTGTACATAATGTTTCTGCCACCTTCTCTTATGACCGAAAAGAGCCTCTACTCACCTCGTACAGGAAAAAAAAAAACTTTAACGAGTCGGATTTGAAGGATTTACTTCAGACACCCGACAAGGCCCAAATCCCTGTGATTCACATGAGAAAGAGACAGAGATATTGGGGACGTAGGTTGGGTTGGTAATCTGCCTCCACCATCACTACTATTAGCCAACGTACCATCATTGGATGACATAGACTAACTACGATCAAAAATATACTACCAATGGGACATTAAAAACTGTAATATCAGCTGGCAGGTTTTACGCCGCTTCGGCAAGTTAGAACAGCCGCCTCCGGTAACACACGGGGTGGTGGTCTGTGTATATTTGTAAACAGCTGGTGCATGAAATCTAATAGTAAGGAAGTCTCAAGGTTTTGCTCGCCTGAGGTAGAGTATCTCATGATAAGCTGTAGACCATTCTATTTACCAAAAGAGTTTTTATCTATTGTGGCAGACCAGGAGGTTGGGTCAAAACATCAAAACACAGATCAGACACGGACAGAGTAGGATTAGCTCAGTTTCAAAGGTGTTTATTAAAATAATAGTGCAAAAGAAAAGAATAGGTCTCCCCCAAGAGACCCTCTGCGGGATACCGTCTTCTTGGCTCCGGGTCTTGCTGTATCCTGTGGGGATCAAAAAGTGACCTCACTCATGTTACCTCTGCAACCATCCACAACTATACGGTAGTCCTTTCTTCCCCCACTCTCCCCTGTGTGCTGCCCTTCTGGCAGCTTTATGGGACTTGTACAGCTGGTGAGCAATCAGCCCTTGATTACTCACCAATCCCCAATCAGCCCTAAGTACTCCTGGCCAGCGAACACGTCGAGACTTGGCACGTCCAGCAGACGGAGCCATCGCCTCGTGATGTATACTCCGTCTGTCACCAGGCCTCGACGAGTCTCCCCCTGGTGGCTGACCTGCTGTATGCCACACTATATTCTTCGTAGCTGTCTATTTACAAAATATATATATATATATATGCCATTTAGCAGATGCTTTTATCCAAAGCGACTTACAGTCATGTGTGCATACATTCTACGTATGGGTGGTCCCGGGGATCGAACCCACTACCCTGGCGTTACAAGCGCCATGCTCTACCAACTGAGCTACAGAAGGACCACAAACCGATGCTGGCACTAAGACTGCACTCAATGAGTTGTATACAGGCATAAGCAAACAGGAAAATGCTTATCCAGAGGCGGCACTCCTAGTGGCTGGGTACTTTAATGCAGGGAAACTTAAATCCATTTGACCTCATTTCTACCAGCATGTTAAATGTGCAAACAGAGGGAAAAAACTCTTGACCACCTTTACTCAACACACAGAGACGCGAACAAAGCTCTCCTTCACCCTCCATTTGGCAAATCTGGCCATAATTCTATCCTCCTGATTCCTGCTAACAAGCAAAAACTAAAGCAATAAAGAAGTGGTCAGATGATGCAGATGCTAAGCTACAGGACAGTTTTGCTAGCACAGACTGGAATATGTTCCAGGATTCTTCCGATGGCATTGAGGTGTACATCACCTGAGTCACTGGCTTCATCAATAAGTGCATTGATGATGTCGGCCCCACTGTGACTGTACGTATATACTCCAACCAGAAGCCATGGATTACAGCCAACATCCGCACTGAGCTAAAGGGTAGAGCTGTCGCTTTCAAGGAGTGGGAGTCTAACCTGGAACCTTAAAATAACTCCTTCTATGCCCTTTGACGAACCATCAAACAGGCAAAGCGTCAATACAGGACAAAGATAGAATCCTACTACACCGGCTCTGACGCTCATTGGATGTGGCAGGGCTTGCAAACTATTACAGACTACAAAGGGACGCATATCCGCGAGCTGCCCAGTGACACAAGCCTACCAGACGAGCTAAATTACTTCTATGCTCACTTTGAGGCAAGCAATACTGAAGCATGCATGAGAGTATCAGCTGTTTAAGACAACTGTGTGATCACACTGTAGCCGATGTGAATAAGACCTTTAAACAGGTCAACATACACAAGGCCGCAGGGCCAGACGGATTACCAGGACGTGTACTCCAAGCATAAGCTGACCAACTGGCAAGTGTGTTCACTGACATTTTCATCCTGTCCCTGACTGAGTCCGTAATACCAACATGTTTCAAGCAGACCACCATAGCCCCTGTGCCCAAGAACACTAAGGTAACATGCCTAAATGACTACCGACCCATTGCACTCATGTCTGTAGCCATGAAGTGCTTTGAAAGGCTGGTCATGGCTCACATCAACACCATTATCCCAGAAAACCTAGACCCACTCCAATTTGCATACCACCCCAACAGATACACAGATGATGCACTCTCTATTGCACTCCACTCTGCCGAGCAAGGAGGGCCGAGCAAGCCCCCATTCTCATCGACAGGGCTGTAGTGGAACAGGTTGAGAGCTTCAATTTCCTTGGTGTCCACATCACCAACAAACTAGAATGGTCCAAACACACCAAGACAGTCATGAAGAGGGCATGACAATGCCTTTTCCCCCTCAGGAGACTGAAAAGATTTGGCATGGGTCCTCAGATCCTCAAAAGGTTCTTCAGCTGCACCATGGAGAGCATCCTGACTGGTTGTATCACTGCCTGGTATGGCAACTGCTTGGCCTCTGACCACAAGGTACTACAGAGGTAAGTGGGTATGGCCCAGTACATTACTGGGGCCAAGCTTCCTGCCATCCGGGTCCTCCAATACCAGGCGGTGTCAGAGGAAGGCCTGTTCTCTCTGCTACCGCACGGCACGTGGTACCGGAGCGCCAAGTCTAGGTCCAAAAGGCTTCTTAAACGCTTCTAACGCAGCTAATGAAATGTCTACCCAGACTATTTGCATTGTCCCCCTCCTTCTTTTACGCTGTTGCTACTCTGTTTATTATCTATGCATAGTCACTTTAACTCTACCTACATGTACATATTACCTCAATTCCCTCGACTAACCGGTGCCGCCGCTCATTGACTCAGTACTGGTACCCCCTGTATATAGCTTCATAGCCTTACTGTTATTTTACTGCTGCTCTTTAATTATTTATTTGATCTATTTTTATATTTTATTTATCTATTTTTTACTTCACCCTTATTTTTCTTAAAACTACATTGTTGGTTAAGGGCTTGTAGGTAAGCATTTCACTGTAAGGTCTACCTGTTGTATCCGGCGCATGTGACAAATAACATTTGTCAACATTTGATTCAATTTGATTTGATAAGGAAAGGCTACAACGACCAAGACCCACTGCAGTAGGCTGCTACTTAATATTCTGAATGGAGTTGTAATTTGTAACTGTAGGATCAGAAAGTGCTGCAGCATAGTTAGCCTAGCTAGCTTAACTAGCGTCTCGGTTTGATGCAGTCCATGACTGACACCATGTAATCATTCAGTATTTGATCATTAATAACCTAGCCATGGTAGCTATGGTAGCTACTAAAGCGTGAGTCAGCGTGGTTGGTTGTGTCACTCCTCCCCATGTCACTTGCTCACAGTACAGCCCCTGCCCTGCCTTCGAGAGCAGTACCTCTTGCACTTTATCAGCTCCGGTTAATAACATAGCTTAAAATGTTTATTTTCTGCTGCTTCCCTCACTCGGATTGGATCTGACCAAGTCTATATGGAAACGGGCCTCGGGTCCGTTCGGAACAGGTCTCTATATTTAAAAAATAATTATGCTTATCAGGTCCGGGTGGGAAAGAACCAGGTCCATTTTGGAGCAGACCCAACGTTTTGGACCCGTGAATACCTCTTGGAGCAGACCCAACTGCCGTTAAACCTGATCTTAGAAGAAGAACAACTCAGTTGAGTTGATGAAAGCATTGCAGAGGTGGAAGATGGCTGGGTAACTTCGGTTTGACTTGACAGAAAGCTAGACTCGTTTTTAATCCCGGTGCTGAGATAGCTAATAGCTAATTGCTCTAGGTTATGGCATGTTTGTTCAAGAATGTTATACACTGAGTGTACAAAACATTAGAAACACCCGCTCTTTCCATGACATAGACTGACCAGGTGAATCCAGGTGAAATCTATGATCCCTTATTGATGACACCTGTTCAATCCACTTCAATGGATTGAGACGATTGACACACGGATGTGTATGTGTGCCATTCAGAGAGTGAATGGCAAGACAAAATATTTAAGTGCCTTTGAACAGGCTATGGTAGTTGGTGCCAGGCACACTGGTTTGTGTCAAGAACTGCAATGATGCTGGGTTTTTCACGCTCAACATTTGTGCATCAAGAATGGTACATCACTCAAAGGACATCCAGCCAACTTGAGAACTGTGGGAAGCGTTGGATTCAACATTGGCCAGCATTCTTGTGGAAAGCTTGTGATACATTGTAGAGTCCCTGCCCTGAAGAATTGAGGCTGTTCTGAGGGCAAACATGGCTGCAACTCCATATTAGGAAGTTGTTCCTAATGTTTTGTACACTCAGTGTATATCTCCCGTTGCTTGTTTTGATCTGTTCTACAAATAGCAAATAGCATGTAGAAATGCAGTAAATGAGCTTAAACTTCCAAAAAAAATAATTGGACGGGGTGTTACCACTGAACATGTATCTAGCTTGAATATGGATCAATATGGATCTCTTCTTCTGGATTTCAATAAATTAGGGCAGTAACAAATGTAAAGTTATTTAATACATTGAATCGTAGTTCAAGACAATTTTCAAACGCTATTTGTGAAACAATTTGTTGATTTCCCATGGCCACCCATTTTTATTTAATTCGTTTTTTATTTAACCTTAATTTATATAGGCAGATCAGTTAAGAACCAATTCTTATTTACAATGACGGCCTACCAAAAGGCCTCCTGCGGGAACGGGGGCTGGGATTAAAAATAAAAAAATACATGACTGGTTCTTGGTGCCCCATTGGCCACCCCATCAATAAAAATCCTAGAATCGCCTGTTTCTTTCATATATTCAGCTCTCACCATCAATACAACGTTATTATTCACATAAAAAAACAGATGGACAATAATGTTGGATTTTAAAATCATTTTATTTTAAAGTCCATTCAAAGTCAACTTGTTTATTGTTTAAATGACTAAGATATACAGTACATTTGTCAAACATTTACAGTATTGATACAAAGCCACAGTACACATAAACCTCTAAAGATCATCTCCGGTATCTGTGCATGACACTAGCCATAAAAACACTGCATCAACTCCATGACATTTAGTAAATGAATACAGAATCAAAATCGTATTTCCTATATCTGATGCCCTCGTCATTTCTATGTAGTTTTATTTATTTGTTATTATTATTGCTATTATTATTTGTGTGCTGTATGGCAGTGCCCTATAAACTCAACAAGAAGAAGAGTCCCCCGCTATGTCCTAAACTACGACAACCTAAGGAAGACAACATTTTCCCTGATACTTGTCAAAAGTTGCTTGACAATTCAACACAAAATAATATACGTCACTAAGGGTAGCAGAAATCTCTAGTATTTGAACCATTATATTACCTTGTTTGTATTTTCACTATTGCAAGACAGAGATCTCTCTCATTTGGAAGATCGTGATTCCAAACAATCATTGTGTTCCACAGATTCAACAATAATCCGTCTGCCTATCACAATTCTGATACCTTCCCTAATTCTGTCACTATGTCATATCCTCTCTTTGTGTATCTCCGTACTGTGTAGTGTCACATCCATACCAGCACCTTGGTGACACAGACCTGTGTGCATCTTTAGGGCTATACTGTATTGTGTCTAATGTTGTATGGCATGGGTTAAGGCACGGGTTGTGTTTAATCCCTAATGTGTTCAGTTCACCTGGCGATTCTAGAATCTAGATCCAGGTGGCAGTGGATTAAAGCATCGTTGCATTCTATGGAGGCCTGACATTCCCGAGGAATACATACTATAGAACTACCACTACAGGCAGCTTGAAATAATTCAGCCCTCTAACATATGGCATGATTATGGTTAAGTTAGAACATAGCAGTGAGCGAGGAGGAGAAAGGAAGCAGGCAAAAAGCTTGATACAATGGGAGCGTGGTAATAAACAATATACTGCATCTTATTGCTGCATTTTTCTTCAACTGCATTTGACTGTTCTGAAATCGCTGTGCATTGTGTCTAAGTGGACAAGTTATGAGTGCATAATGTCGTATATATTTATCAATACAGAGAAGGGATATAATAGGGCCACAAAAACGACAAAAACCGCTTGGCTTGAAGTACACGGAGAGGCAATTATGGAGCATTTATGTTGTGAATCGTGAAACTACGCCCTAAACATCTCCTCTACTATTTAATCTTCAACCTGAGATGACAACGTAGAAGGAGACTTGTAAGTACTGTATTATTACCAGTCTTAACGCTAATTATTTACTTCTGTCTCTTCAAGACAAAGATTATATCCAGATCACGTTGTCTAGTGAAAAAGTAGTGCCAATAACCCATAGCAGGTTTCGCGGTCAAGTCTTGATATTAACTATGAGTGCTTTTAGTATCCCTAAAGCTAAGCACAGCACACACTGTACATAACATGTTAACTCTCCCTCTATAGTGTGGGAATTAACAAAAGGAATGTCCCCATTGGGAATCAAATCTATGGTTCTATCACCAGTTACTTAGTTACTCTTAGTTACTCTATTTACATTGCACTCTTCAACAGAACAATTTCCGATCTACTCATAGATATGCTTTAGCTTTAGTATAAAAATAAGATCCAACTCAATTATAACATGGTCAAATTAGGTAGGGCTTAAAATAAAAAATCTCCCCAAATCGATATTGTGGTCTTTTTTTCATTAGCCCATGTCGGCAGCCAAGATATTGGACTTCCAAGAAGCAAAGTGTCACTTGTCACATCATCACAATGATACAAAATGCATCATATGATGCGAAACACTTTGCTTCCTGAAAATCCTATATTTTAAAAACTTGACTGCTGACATGAAATACATTTTGGGACTGTATTAACAGTGGACTAATGAAATAAATACCAAAATATTTTTTGGTGTGGATTTGGCTTTTAAGCAAAAAACATACCTGCATTTCTGTACAATTGAAAACATTGAAAAGTATTTACCAGACAAAGAGGAATACAAAACATATCCAATATTAGTTCATATCTTGTAAACCTCCAGTTATAGTTGGGGCAAGCAATCACATAATCACTGAATCTATGTACAAAGCATTTATACAATGTGGTGCAGCGAGTGAATCTAGGTCCATTACATGAAACCAAATAATTGATTTATGGATTCAGATGAGAATTTGGTACGGTAAGCAAAGAACAAAAAACATTCCCTCACAGAAAATGCACTTAAGAACGTACTTCCGTCAGAAAAACATGCACACGTGAATGATTATTTCATTATGCTTTTGCAGCATTCCCATTAGCTCTGTGAGGGATCGATGGCTGGTTTGATGAAGCAGTTTTAGTGTGTCATCTCTACTAGATTCTAACATTCAGGTGTAAGTTGTCATCCATTAATATTTCAAATCACGGAGAGAGCTGGGTTAGTTGACATTCCATATTATACCAGTCAGAGTTGAAATGTTTGCTATTCTATTTTGTAAGAAAAAGAGAGCGCAACAATGGTCATCTGTCATCAATCCAAAAGAAAGTATCATCGATGTGTAGCATAATTCCCTGAACCTAAGGGCTCGGAAGATCTAACATTTAAAGGCAATGTTACCGCGTTTGCAGAGATTGCATTCACACTAAACGCTGCTTTTGTCGGCTCTATCGGAAATGAACTTTAAATGTCATCCGAGCTGCAACGCAGATCTTCCACACTACAGATTGAATCGGGCCCTCAATCTATGGGGCAAGAAAGAGGACCAAGCCAAATGAGGCACTGTGACAGAGAGAGAGCAAGAAAGGGAGAGAAGAGAGAGTAAGAGAGAGAGAGAGAGAGAGAGAGAGAGAGAGAGAGAGAGAGAGAGAGAGAGAGAGAGATGATTGAGTAAGAGAGTAAGTCAGATATGTGTAATGGGGGTGATAATATGAGTGAGAGAGTAAAATAACAGGCTTTCTGGTATTGCTTAAAATTGCTTAAAATGTGGTAAACCTGCTCTCAATCTGCATGTGTTAAGGTTTTAATGTAGTTTAACGTCGGATTAGACCTTTAATACCAGAACGCAAAACAAGATGGAGTGCCAAATATGTGTTTTTTTTTCTCAAAAAGGCATAGTTACAGAGGTACAGTATACCACATAGACTCATTACACATCTCGGAAGCATACTTGTGCTTTAGTGTTGCATTGTGGGTGCATTTACATAGTGAATCTCTGACAGTGGTCTTTTCTGAATGTCTGTTTTATGAAGAAAATCAAACTACTTCCAAACAAAATGTCCTGATAGAGCCATGTTCTGAAGGGTGGGGGAAACACTATTGACATGGTAGTTTGTTTCCCTTTGTTTGTGAAAGTACTGAAAAAAATCGGTTAAAGTTCATTGAGTTTCACATTGGTTTTATCAAATGAATATAATGCGCACCAAAGCCTCCCTGTTAGAGTTTGGTCTAGATAGGAGAGGAAAATGAGACGGATGGGAAGGGACGTGTAAACCATCCCTGTACAGCACATGGGGAATAATTCTCTGTAGAATGACTGAAGAGTAAACTGATGTTGGAACAACGGAGGCCTGTTGAGGCCAAGAGTGTGTCTGTCCAACTGAGGCTGTCGGTCTTGTGTCGAAAATAGCAAAGGACAGAATATTCAGAGAGATATAGAGGGAGCAATTACTGAAACTCTTTAGCCTCATCCATGATAACATAAGTGAACGTGACCATGTTAAATCAATGGCTAAATTATAGTTATATAGTTTTTGAGAGGAATCCCATTGATAATACATGATTTGTTATCGCCTAAGCAGGTGAAAGAATTTGATAAGGCACAGGAGAGCTTTCCCAAAATGAATGAAGCAATCTGTTACATTTACCTGTCCTGTGAGTTGGATTTTGAGCCGCTGCATCTGAGGGACAATAGTCTGGTACAGTATGGTGCATTAGGAAACTGACCATGCCATCCCATGACAGATGTAGGATCTTAAATCACTCTTTTAGTCGCTGAGAATTTTCCTGCACAGCAGGAAATGCAAACGTGTAGGGTAAAAGGTTTCTAGCGTTTGCAAATTCTCCTTTTACATTTCAGACTTGATTGGCACTAACGGAAAAGGTATCAACCCCCACAGAAAATGTCCATGAATTATAATTCACATTTCCTGTTGCTGCAGAAGTATTATCCTGCTGTAGCAAAACCATCTCAAATAAAAAACCTACATCTGTACTTCACTGGGGGAGCACAGCCAATCACTGAAAAAGCTGCCTTGCTGTGAGACACAGTCACTCACATCTAAAATCTGTAGTCGGCATTGAAGTCACTTGGGTGTCTTTACTGCAAAGTAGGTGGGCGTCACTATCATTCTTTCCTCTCGCTCTCACGTTCGGTACAAAAAGGCATAGTTATAAACATACCGCTGAAGTGGTGTTCTGAAGAGTAAATTCTGCTGTTCTTCACTCTAGTGCCGGAGTACGGCTCAGTGCAGGCCCCTTTAAGCGTGTACCTAAGCAGGGATTCTGCCGGTTATAGTCTGACTGAATCTTACTTACCCAAAACAGAAATCTATTATTTGATCTGTGTACTCCAGCCCGATACATGTTCTCTAGCTGGGAACTGCATTAGGATGAACACTAGGATAGGACAGGAGACTCAATTCAGCCCCACACTGCCCCTCCACACACGTAATACGGCCCGAGAGGTCCATGTAGGAGTAGTGGACCCTGCAGGTGCCCCAGAATAGTGTCCTGTAGTTCTGTCTTGTCCTGTGATGTCTGGGCCTCATAAACACCAATACTCTTGCTGCTGAGAAACACGAGCAACCCTGTATCTGGGGGTTCAGTGGTTCAACCCTATCACCGTGGGACAGTTCAGATAGACTGTTCATGCCTGCGTCCCCAAAATGGCAGACCACCTCTTTTCTAGGCTCAGTACATGTCCCCAAAATAGAGGGTGAGGTGTGTGTTCTCAGCCCCCAGGCCTTCTCCCTGGGCTCAATATCTCAGTACATGTCCCTATAGATCTCCTGCAGCAGGGGGTGGAGTGACGTGTCCTCTGTCTTCTTGATCTCCTGGACCAACTGCGCATGCTCGGTGACCAGTTGACGGAGGTCGGCAAGTTTCTGCAGCAGATTGGGGAAGAGGAAGGTGTCGTCTGGGTGGTTGGCCAGCAGGTGGAGCTGCAGCACCTGAACAATGTTCTCCTGCATGCACTCGATGTGGGTCACGTTCACCAGGCCAGGGCGGTCTGGGGGAGAGAAAAAAGGAGAGGAGAGTTAGAGAAAGGATTATGTCAACCCAAGAAGAGACATTATGATTGGCATTGAGGGGACTAGCAAATCCATCAAGAAGACGCGTAGTAATTAACACTAAAACAAATTAGTGTACCAATTAGTGGTCATTAACCCCAGATCCCAGCCTCTCCCGTTCTCTCTCTCACCTCCACAGCAGATGATGGCAGCCACAAACAGAGCCAGGTCACTGTCATCCAGCTCCAGCCCGTTGAACTTCATGGCAAACTGAAACTTTGGCTCCATCATGTCGCTGAAGGGCCTCCTCAGACTCTTGAGGAACTCCCTGGTGATGAAGCCCGATCCGTAGGCCACCAGGAGGCCATCCTTGTTCATACACGATGCCAGCAGGGCGAACAGTGCCTCGTACACGCCGTACTTCAGCAGAGTCACCTGGTCGTTCAGGTCCAGGCTGGAGAAGCCGGGGACAGACTTGGCGAACTCGGTTAGCTCTGTGACCGTCTCTACGGAGGTGCACTGGCAGCAGTGGAAGATGCGGACCTCAGCCTCCTTCTCAAGGAGATGGCCTCCGGCCGTGCCCACCATCTTAGCCACCAGGGTCTGCTCTGCCAGCTGGAGGGTCTCCATGTCATGGATGACGAAGGGCTGCAGGGGCATGGAGGGAGACAGGGTGGTGAGGAAACATAGTCTGTAGCCATGTGTAATGACAGCCCTGTATGAAGGAAGGCCGGTAGATAGGAAACTATTTCAAACGGAACCCTAGCCCCTACCTAGACCCTGTGGATGAGATACAGTTGAAGTCGGAAGTTTACTTACACCTTAGCCAAATACATTTAAACTCGTGTTTCTCACAATTCCTGACATTTAATCCTAGTAAAAATTCCCTGTCTTACGTTACGTTATTTTATTGTGAAACATTGTGAAATGTCAGAATAATAGTAGAGATAATGATTTATTTCAGCTTTATTTCTTTCATCACATTCCCAGTGGGTCAGAAGTTTACATACACTCAATTAGTATTTAGTAGCATTGCCTTTAAATGGTTTAACTTGGGTCAAACATTTCAGGTAGCCTTTCACAAGCTTCCCACAATAAGTTGGGTGAATTTTGGCCCATTCCTCCTGACAGAGCTGGTGTAATGGTGTCAGGTTTGTTGGCCTCCTTGCTCGCACACACTTTTCCAGTTCTGCCCACCTTGACTTTGTTGTCCTTAAGCCATTTTGCCACAACTTTGGAAGTTTGCTTGGGGTCATTGTACATTTGAAAGACCCATTTCCAACCAAGCTGTAACTTTCTGACTGACGTCTTCAGATGTTGCTTCAATATATCCACATAATTTTCCTGCCTCATGATGCCAACTATTTTGTGAAGTGCACCAGTCCCTCCAGCAGCAATGCACCCCCACAACATGATGCTGCCACCCCCATGCTTCACGGTTGGGATGGTGTTCTACGGCTTGCAAGCCTCCCCCTTTTTCCTCCAAACATGACAATGGTCATTATGGCCCAAAAGTTATATTTTTGTTTCATCAGACCAGAGGACATTTCTCCAAAAAGTACGATCTTTGTCCCCATTAACAGTTGCAAACCGTAGTCTGGCTTTTTTTATGGTGGTTTTGGAGCAGTGGCTTCTTCCTTGCTGAGCGGCCAATCAGGTTATGTCCATATAGGACTTGTTTTACTGTGGATATAGATACGTCTGTACCGGTTTCCTCCAGCATCTTCACAAGGTCCTTTGCTGTTGTTCTGGGATTGATTTGCACTTTTCGCACCAGAGTACGTTCATCTCTAGGAGACAGAACGCATCTCCTTCCTGAGCGGTATGACAGCTGTGTGGTCCCATGTTGTTTATACTTGCATACTGTTGTTTGTACAGATGAACGTGGTACCTTCAGGCGTTTGGAAATTGCTCCCAAGGATGAACCAGACTTGTGGAGGTCTACAAAACAAAATCGAGGTCTTGGCTGATTTCTTTTGATTTTCCCATGATGTCAATCAAAAAGGCACTGAGTTTGAAGGTAGGTCTTGAAATACATCCACAGGTACACCTCCAATTGACTCAAATTATGTCAATTAGCCTATCAGAAGTGTCTAAAGCCATGACATCGTTTTCTGGAATTTTCCAAGCTGTTTAAAGGCACAGTCAACTTGGTGTATGTACACTTCTGACCCACTGGAATTTTGATACAGTGAATTATAAATTGAATAATCTGTCTGTAAACAATTGTTGGAAAAATTACTTGTGTCATGCACAAAGTAGATGTCCTAAACAACTTGCCAAAACTATAGTTTGTTAATGAGAGATGTGTGAGTGGATGTAAACTTCTGACTTCAACTGTAGGTATTTGTAATATTACTACTACTACTAGAATGAAGGAACGATATGTTTCACAAACAGTCCTGCCTACATGTAGCGATAGTGAGCCTATATAAAACATTTATTGACAGAAAGAAAAGAGAGCCTTTATCGCAAGCAGTTGTAAATCCTCATTGTAACATAACCCAAGTCCTGTCCTTGATCCTAGAGTACGTTATAGAACACCTCCGTTCATCACAGTCTCAAAACCTACATTTTATTTTGGTTGTTGTTATGTAACTGTGAAGGTTACAGTAGCTTATTTCTGCTGGAATATGTCTGTTGGGGGACAGGGCAAACCGGGTCTAGATTAGCTGTGATGTCCTACACTGTAGCAAAACAAACAACAGGACAATCTCATCTAATCAGGTCTGTACCCTTAGATAGAGCCACGTCTTACAAAAACACGGCTGCCTGCGCTTCTTCAAGCAAGCACTGCAAGGACACCAGCTCCAATAGAAAATACACAAGGACTGTGAACTTAAACTCAACTGTTATCACTGACTCTCATGAGGTGTTTTCAACATGTTGTTTTTTAGAGTGTGAGGCTGCTAAACAACACGTATCTGGGTCACCGTGTTGGTCAGGCTGTAAGTACACGACCAGAGCTGCGGTGGTAAACAACACATATCTGGGTCATCGTGTTGGTCAGGCTGTAAGTACACGACCAGAGCTGCGGTGGTAAACAACACGTATCTGGGTCACCGTGTTGGTCAGGCTGTAAGTACACGACCAGAGCTGCGGTGGTGAACAACACGTATCTGGGTCACCGTGTTGGTCAGGCTGTAAGTACACAACCAGAGCTGCGGTGGTGAACAACACTTATCTGGGTCACCGTGTTGGTCAGGCTGTAAGTACACGACCAGAGCTGCGGTGGTAAACAACACGTATCTGGGTCACCGTGTTGGTCAGGCTGTAAGTACACGACCAGAGCTGCGGTGGTAAACAACACGTATCTGGGTCACCGTGTTGGTCAGGCTGTAAGTACACGACCAGAGCTGCGGTGGTAAACAACACGTATCTGGGTCACCGTGTTGGTCAGGCTGTAAGTACACGACCAGAGCTGCGGTGGTAAACAACACGTATCTGGGTCACCGTGTTGGTCAGGCTGTAAGTACACGACCAGAGCTGCGGTGGTAAACAACACGTATCTGGGTCACCGTGTTGGTCAGGCTGTAAGTACACGACCAGAGCTGCGGTGGTAAACAACACGTAACTGGGTCACCGTGTTGGTCAGGCTGTAAGTACACGACCAGAGCTGCGGTGGTAAACAACACGTAACTGGGTCACCGTGTTGGTCAGGCTGTAAGTACACAACCAGAGCTGCGGTGGTGAACGTTCCCACAGGAGCCAGTCCAGCACTTGCTCCTAACTGAGAGCTGTGTACAACACACAGCTTACTCAACTCACAATATGATACGCTCCCAACATCTGACTTGCAATGCAGGCCAGAATATTATTGCTGAAGGTGGCAGCTGGGTAAGAGCAGCTTGATCAACAACAGAAAACAAGGTCAGAAGACACTGCAATGTGCAGAAGACAGTACAATGAATTGCTAAAGGCTACGCTAAAGCTGAGTGGGATGTCTATCCATACAGTGTTACTGTGTCGTCGATCCACCACTTCTACTCACGGTTTACAATCCCGTGATCCTCCTCTCTGACGTCTGCCACACCTAAACCCACCGAAGATGGATTTCAACCACTCACCAGATAACCTCACCCTTACCCCACCCATTTATTCTCCTATGTGATGAAATAATGAATGGAGACCACAGATCTAAGGGGACCATCTTTAAAGAAAGAAAGAAAGAAAGAAAGAAAGAAAGAAAGAGAGGGAGGGAGGGAGGGAGGGGTGCAGTGGTCTTCCAACACTGTTGATAATGGTCCATTATAAGTCAGGGTCATACAGAGTTGTTCTTCATGTATTCAGGCAGATGTGTCCTTGTCCTGACACGTTGGCTTCTAAATGCCATTGATCAAGTTATTTCTGTCGTTGCATGGTTCTTTGGCTCCTAGTGGGTAGTGGTTGCCAACAGGTTATGTTGACACACAAGGACTGTTTGGTTTTCACATTGCATCCCATTCAAACCGGATCAAAATGCAGCCAACGCACTCCAAAGGGAATAAATCCAAATATAATATTGGACCCGTCTGATTGCACAGAAGACATGCAGTATCATCAGGGTTGCAAAAAATAGTATTGCATTTCCACATTTTAAATAATTCCCTTTGGAGAGTTAGTTTAATTTTTAATCCAAACACCCCCCACCCCCTCACACACAAACACAATTCTACACACTGCTCTTACTGGAGTGCTCGTCTTGCCAGTGAGGATGGTGCGGGCTTTGGCCTTGTTCATGTTGAAGTTCTTGAGGTAGGCCTCATAAATGTGCCTGGCCAAAGTCTTCTGGTCGGCCTGCTGGGGGTCCTCCACCTCCCTGTCACCCGTCAGGATCTCTGCCTTCAGCTTCAGCTTCTCAGACTGGGGCATCCGACCAAAACGGATCGCTAATTAGAGAGAAAAGAGGCGATTGCACAGATGAGAACGTACATGAAAAAAATTATATACAGTATTTACAATACAAAGGACAATGATGCATCTGTTTTGCTGAGAGATATATGGAGACTCAAGACAATTGTATATTGTTTGTCATATCAACAGAAAGATATGGAGACTCAAGTCTATGTGTATTTTTTTAAATTTGTTTGCCAAATCATGAACACTGTTGTTCAAAGGTTTTTGGGTGTAACTTGGAAGAGGTATGGTTGTTTCCAGGAGCATGTGGTAATGGAGTCTGATACGTTGGAAGTTATGGGAAACAAGATGGACGCCTGCCTCTTGGGCTGTCCCACCTCCTGGGCCTTTTGTTTCTGTTGTGAGATTTGTTATGTTTTCTATTCTTTGAGGAAAAATGTACTTACCACGACTGAGATATGTAGTTGTCTCACCTAGCTTTCTAAAGATAAATGCACTTATTGTAAGTTGCTCTGGAGAAGAGCGTCTGCTGAATGACAAACATGTTTTAAAAAAATAAGTAAAATGTAGACAGGCTATGGATCCCTGGGGACAGTTGAGAGAAGTGGGGGCAGGATGAGAGGCAGTTGAGGAACAATGTGTTAGACCGCTAAAGGAAATAGGACCAATCAGATAGCTAGTGCTAGTATGTGTGCGCGTGTGTTGTTTTTGTACAGAGCGAACTCTGACTCTTTCAGACAATCTGATCCTAAGTGTCTAACTAGGATATGCAACGTGGAGTGCCTGCATACAGCTATTAGCCATGGTATATTGGCCATATACAACAAACACCCGAGGTCCCTTATTGCTATCATAAACTGTTTACCAAAGTAATTAGACCAGTAAATAGTACTTTTCTGTCATACCCATTGTATACGATCCGATATACCACGGCTTTCAGACAATCAGCATTCAGGGCTCAACCACCCAGTTTATAACTGTCTTTATAAACCGGGTGGTTCGAGCCCTGAATGCTGATTGGCTGAAAGCTGTGGTATATGACAAAAAAGTACTATTTACTCATCTAATTACGTTGGTAACCAGTTTATAGTAGCAATAAGGGACCTTGGGTGTTTGTGGTATATGGCCAGTATACAACGGCTAATAGCTGTATGCAGGCACTCCGTGTTGCGTCGTACAAAAGACCAGCAATTAACCGTGGTATTTTGGTCATATACCACACCCCCTCGAGCCTTATTGCTTAATTATACTATGGGCACCGATAGCTAACAATCACCAGTAATTCCGGAGCTTGGATTTTTCATCAATGTTTATTTGGACAAATCACGATTTCACAGGTGTAGAGCCAACCACCTGGCTCTCCAGGCAGGCTAAAGCAAACGCTGAATGTATTTGAAAGATTCATTAGCGAAAGAGGAAGTAAGAGATGCTCTGAGTAGGGATCAGGATACCCAGGATAAGAACATCAGGCTAAGCTGAGGGTGAGAGGATGAGTCTCTGACCCTCTACAGCAGAGCACAAACAACAAACAACCCAACCTATGCTGTTGCAAGGCTTAAAGAGGAGGGAGGGCTGTAGTCCTGCTGTAGTCCTCCTCAGTGTATCAGGTTCCTTCACCCTCTCCCATGTCCTTTCCCCTGTATACGGTTACATTTAGGAAACACAACAGACGTGTTTCCACAAGGAGAAACTCGTCTTGGACACATCCCAGATGTGAAATAAATACTAATGTTGAGCATCAGTCCACATATTAGATTGCTCTGCAGCATGATAGTGTTCAATTCAGTGGTTTCATAACCTGAAGTGTGTCCATGAGTTCACTGACACTAGTCCCCAGGTCTACAGATGTAGGATCTTAATTTGAACCAGTTTGCTATAGCAGAAAAATAACCCTGCAGCAGCTGGAAATATTATATTTTAGATTCTTCAAAGGAGCCACCCTTTGCCAAGACATCTTTGCACACTCTTGGCATTCTCTCAACCAGCTTCACCTGGAATGCTTTTCCAACAGTCTTGAAGGAGTTCCCACATATGCTGAGCACTTGTTGGCTGCTTTTCCTTCACTCTGCGGTCCGACTCATCCCAAACCATCTCAATTGGGTTGAGGTTGGGTGATTGTGGAGGCCAGGACATCTGACACAGCACTTCATCACTCTCCTTCTTAGTCAAATAGCCCTTACACAGCATGAAAGTGTGTTGGGACATAGTCCCACAAAGCGCAAACCAGATTGGATGGCAAATCACTGCATAATGCTGTGGTAGCCATGCTGGTTAAGTGTGCCTTGAATTGTAAGTAAAATCACAGACAGTGTGACCAGCAAAAAACCTCCACACCATCACACCTCCTCCTCCATGCTTTACGGTGGGAACCACACTCTGTGTCTCACAAAGACACAGGGGTTGGTACCAAAAATCTCAAATTTGGACTCATCAGACCATGGACAGATTTTAACTGGTCTAATGTCCATTGCTCGTGTTTCTTGGCCCAAGCGAATCAATCATTTTTATTGGTGTCCTTTAGTAGTGGTTTCTTGCAGCAATTCAACCATGAAGGCCTGATTCACACAGTCTGCTCTGAACAGTTGATGTTAACCCTGATGTGTCTGTTACTTGAACTCTGAAGCATTTATTTGGGCTGCCATTTCTGAGACTGGTAACTCTAATGAACTCATCCTCTGCAGCAGAGTTAACTCTGGGTCTTCCTGTGGCAGTCCTCATGAGAGACAGATTCATGGCAGCGCTTGATGGTTTTTGCGGCTGCACTTGAAGAAACAAAGAAACAAAGTTCTTCATTTTTCTGATTGACTGACCTTCATGTCTTAAAGTAATGATGGACTGTCGTTTCTGTTGCTTACTAGACCTGTTTTTGCCATAATATGGACTTGGTCTTTTACCAAATAAGGCCATCTTCTGTATACCACCCCTACCTTATCACAACACAACTGATTGGCTCAAACGCGATAAGAAGGAAAGAAATTCCACAAATTAACTTTTAACAAGGCACGCCTGTTGATTGAAATGCATTCCAGGTGACTACCTCATGAAGCTGATTGAAAGAAAGCCAAGAGTGTGCAAAGCTGATATCAAGGAAAAGGGTGGCTACTTTGAAGAATCTCAAATATTTTGATTTGTTTAAAAAAAAAATGGTTACTACATGATTCCGTATGCGTTATTTCATAGTTTATGTCTTCACTATTATTCTACAATACAGAAATATAGAAAATAGTCAAAATAAAGAAAAACCCTGAAATGAGTGTGTGTCCATGTTTTACTGGTACTGGGGTTGATTCATTTTTCATTTGGGGAAAATTAAGTCTGCAATTTCAAAGTGGAATTGCAAACTTTAGAAGCCTTTTTGAAACCCAAATACACTAAAAGTTTGCATTTCCTGGTGTGCAGGACAATTCTCAGGAACAAAAGAACATACATCTATCTGTATGTGTGTGTCTGTCCTTCAGTCCATCTGTCTGTCAACTCTGACCGACTGCTACAGTGATCTTGCTAAGCCCCTCTTCACATCCCTACACACAACCTCGAAATTCTATTGCAGTCCATTGTAAACGGCAGGACATCGATCTTAGCTAAGGTTCAGAATGCCATGTTTTATGTTGACATAAAACACACAGGTAAACGACATCCATCCAATAGGGTCAAATAATTTGAACTAATTGTCCTGGATCAAGGTTTTTGTTTGTAGATGAACTCTCTATAAAGTAAAGATCCTTATGTTTATAGTGCTTGTAGTTAGTCTGTCTGTACGGTATGTATGAGGATGCATGTCTGTGATTTTTTTCTGTACAGTGAAATCTGTTGTATGATTTGTTTTACACTGTGTGTGTAGGCAGTAATGTTGCACTAGTAACGTATCCCATTGAAAGACACTGCACTACCCTTTAAAAGCTCTCTATCAGCCCTGGTCACATGACCGGCAGGCCCAGGCTGAGACTCACACTGTATATTTCTCTGTTCACACATCCACAGCTTAAGGGTGAGGAGGGTTCAGCCAACGCAATTACAACCCCACCTTATAGTTTTACTGACCTTCACAAGGAAACACCAAAGAGTCTGCATAGAGACCACCACACAGAGGCCGAGAGACGCATGCATCAATTGTATCGTTTTTGTCTGGATAAAGCGAAATATGAAATGGTGCAAATGTTGAATTATTATTATTTATTTTTTTAATGAAAATTGTATGATTCACAGCAGTCTCTCAAGTGATTACCTACTCTCATTAGTCTTGAAAAGCAACCTTCTGTGTTAATGTGGTGTTAAATTGCAACTCCCAGTTCCTCAAGAGTGTGGTTTTGAATGGCGTACATGTATGTGTGCATATGTCTACGTGCCAATGCGTATGTGTGTGTGTGTGTTCCTCTCTGGTTGCTGCTGGCAGGTTGTGCTGTATGCAGAAAGTAGTACTCAGGGACCTGGCTATGTCTGTGTTCCAGCCGGGATTGGGAGTCCCATAGGGCGGCGCACAACTGGCCCAGCATTGTCCGGGTTTGGCTGGTGTAGTCCGTCGTTGTAAATAAGAATTTGTTCTTAACTGACTTGCCTAGTTAAATAAAGGTTAAAGAAAGCTTTTTTTTTTTTTAAAGAAAATAAATCCTCACCATTGTGAGACATGCCCACAGACAGGCACTTCTGAAAGCGGCAGTATTGGCACTTGTTCCGGTTCTTCTTCTGTATCTTACAGCGACGCTCACACTTGTCATATTCCAGCTTCAGGCGGATGGTCCGCCGAAAGAAACCCTGCAGGCACAGAAAGAAGAGAGAGATAAATGTTCAGGTCGAGACCCAATAGACTGCACTCGTGAAAGAAACTCAGCCTCGACTCAGCAGGCCAACTCAACCACACACTACGGTGACTTGATAAAAGAAGACGATTGTCAGTTCATACCAGATATCTTGATATCTTGATATCTCTCAACTGCTAACTTTATTCATTTGCGTTCCGTCATCGAAGACTTTCTCAAGCTCAGTTATCTATCAGCGAAGTGAAGGCAGTGTCCCGACCTAGAACATGACACTAGCAAACCTCCAATCACCCAACAGCCACTTTCACCGTTAAAAAAAGGAAATACTGAGAATGGACCCAAATGACTGGAGCATGACACTATCAGCCTGGACATATATGCTTATCAGGTCTAAATGCGATTTCACTTATATTACACAACCCTGAGAAACAACCGTGTCTGGCTATGGGCAGCAGTAGATGTCCTGTGCTGAGTGGTTAAGAGCTTGGACTGGGGTTGGGGCAGGGGGGTTATTGAAATGGACAGGGAATTGCTTAAGAAGAACATATTTAGCCACCCCCATTCCAAGTCATTCATTTCCCAATTCTTGTGAAAGATCTCCTTAATGTGTCTCTGCACATGGCATGCACTAACACTTGCAAGGACACACACACACACACACACCCACCCCTCGAGGATCACATGAGGCCAGGGCAGAATGCCTGTCAGACACAACGGCCTCATGACCTGTCTCGTGTCTTTGTACGTCGTCCTATCCAGGGGTCAGTCCCCTCTTCTCCCCTCCCGTCCCTCTCAGATGACCAGACAGCTGAGGAGCAGGGCACACGTAGGTATGTGACATCAGAGAGGGGAAAGCTGGAATGCTGGTTTAGCCTATCAGCATCTAGGATCCGAACGTACAGTCTTATCAATCCGAATGTACTCACAGGTTCCAAATACCTGTGTGTGTATGTATTGTATGTGTGCTATGTACTGTGTGTCTGTGTATCTAGCTATGCCCTTCAGTGCTTCTCCATGTCTCCGGGAGAAACACCGGCCCACTCCGTGCTGCCCATCTGATTGGCCAATAGGAAGGTTCACAGAGTTCACTGTAAGAGCAACTGCGACCTCTGGTTTACGGCCCCGTACCTTGGCCAGGCCTGCTCCATGGACCACGTAGCACACATAGCTGGAGTTCCAATCTGGGACAGCTATGCTCGACCAGTTCAGGCAATGTCCACTCTAACCCTGAGCCAGGTCCAGCCAGGGCAGGGTAGGATACACTGTGGAACTCAGTGTAACAGTGTGTTGACATAAGGGGAAGGAGTGACTGAGAGCACCGCCAACTTCGCCATGTGAGATCCATACTCAGACAGCCCTGGCACTGGGATAGATGGGCTGGCCAGGGATCCAAGAAGGCATCACCCATACATTCGGCGTGAAAGACGGATGTAGCGGATGAAAACCCATTATCTTTGCCTGACTTTCATAGCAGGGTGAGAATTGACTCTTCTCCTGAGGGCATGGATATTCAACCTGGGGTATCGGGGGTACTGCAGGGGGTTCCGTCAAAAAATATTTGGAATAATGCAATCTTTATTTCTCAACTCCTAATATTGACCAAATTACACTAATTGGAGTTAATTACACTCAGTAGCTGACATTGGCTTTGAAAAAGCACTAGCGAGTACCAGTCGCGGCAAGTGCCTCTGGCTGCTTGTAAGCTTTCTTGACATTCTTGGCTTTTTGCCAATACATGGCTAACCTTTGTTTAACCATGTGTTTGGAGTAGGCTATGTTAGAGTTTACACTTCATCTTCCAATTACAGACGTAGGATCTTCATTTGAGACAGTTTACTACAGTAGGAAAATAATCCTGCACCAAAAGGAAATGTGAATTATTACGTGGATTATAATTAATGGAGATTATTGTTGGGGTTGATTCATTTTCCGTAAGGGAAAAGGCTCAGAAGTAATACAGTAACAATGTTAAAGGTCATGGGGTCAGCAACACCTCCTTTTGGGTCACAACTAAAGACTGGGATATGCTTACTTAGTGGTATGTGCGTCATAATAACACCAAAACGACATTATCTTACAGAGTGATATAGTGGCCTTTCGGGGGCAGATTGAGATCTCCTCTGTCCTCCAGTGACTTGTGACAAAACACATAAGCCTTGGGTTGCTCTTCAACAGGCCCAGAAATAATTAACCAAGAGAGCATCCACACCAGTGTCCTTGTTGTACAATGCAGTGGGGCAAAAAAGTATTTAGTCAGCCACCAATTGTGCAAGTTCTCCCACTTAAAAAGATGAGAGAGGCCTGTAATTTTCATCATAGGTACACTTCAACTCTGACAGACAAAATGAGAAAAGAAAATCCAGAAAATCACATTGTAGGATTTTTAATGAATTTATTTGCAAATTATGGTGGAAAATAAGTATTTGGTCAATAACAAAAGTTTATCTCAATACTTTGTTATATACCCTTTGTTGGCAATGACGTTTTCTGTAAGTCTTCACAAGGTATTCACACACTGTTGCTGGTATTTTGGCCCATTCCTTCATGCAGATCTCCTCTAGAGCAGTGATGTTTTGGGGCTGTTGCTGGGCAACACGGACTTTCAACTCCCTCCAAAGATTTTCTATGGGGTTGAGATCTGGAGACTGGCTTGGCCACTACAGGACCTTGAAATGCTTCTTACGAAGCCACTCCTTCATTGCCCGGGCGGTGTGTTTGGGATCATTGTCATGCTGAAAGACCCAGCCACGTTTCATCTTCAAGGCCCTTGCTGATGGATGGAGGTTTTCACTCAAAATCTCACGATACATGGCCCCATTCATTCTTTCCTTTACACGGATCAGTCGTCCTGGTCCCTTTGCAGAAAAACAGCCCCAAAGCATGATGTTTCCACCCCGAAGCTTCACAGTAGGTATGGTGTTCTTTGGATGCAACTCAGCATTCTTTGTCCTCCAAACACGACGAGTTGAGTTTTTACCAAAAAGTCTCCCAATCTTCTTATGGATCATCCAAATGCTCTCCAGCAAACTTCAGACGGGCCTGGACATGTACTGGCTTAAGCAGGGGGACACGTCTGGCACTGCAGGATTTGAGTCCCTGGCGGCGTAGTGTGTTACTGATGGTAGGCTTTGTTACTTTGGTCCCAGCTCTCTGCAGGTCATTCACTAGGTCCCCCCGTGTGGTTCTGGGATTTTTGCTCACCGTTCTTGTGATCATTTTGACCTCACGGGGTGAGATCTTGCCCCAGATCGAGGGAGATTATCAGTGGTCTTGTATGTCTTCCATTTCCTAATAATTGCTCCCACAGTTGATTTCTTCAAACCAAGCTGCTCACCTATTGCAGATTCCGTCTTCAATTTTGTTTCTGGTGTCCTTTGACAGCTCTTTGGTCTTGGCCATAGTGGAGTTTGGAGTGTGACTGTTTGAGCTTGTGGACAGGTGTCTTTTATACAGATAACACGTTCAAACAGGTGCCATTAATACAGGTAACGAGGGGAGGACAGAGGACCAAATACTTATTCTCCACCATAATTTGCAAATAAATTCATTAAAAATCCTACAATATGATTTTCTGGATATTTTTTCTCATTTTGTCTGTCATAGTTGAAGTGTACCTATGATGAAAATTACAGGCCTCTCTCATCTTTTTAAGTGGGAGAACTTGCACAATTGGTGGCTGACTAAATACTTTTTTGCCCACTGTATGTGTTGGAGTGCACTCTGACCAGGTGTGTGTTTATGTAGGCATATATTTATTTGTGTGTATGTGCATGCTCTGCGTGTGCGCGTGTGTGTGTGTGTGTGTGTGTGTGTGTGTGTGTGTGTGTGTGTGTGTGTGTGTGTGTGTGTGTGTGTGTGTGTGTGTGTGTGTGTGTGTGTGTGTGTGTGTGTGTGTGTGTGTGTGTGTGTGTGATGGCTGGTCACTCACCTTGCAGCCCTCACAGGCGTGAACTCCGTAGTGGTATCCGGAGGCGCGGTCGGCACACACCCGACACTCCAGGTTGAGAGAGGTGGAGGAGAACTCCTCCAGCCCTGCAGCCGCTCCATACCCCCCTGATGACGGGCTGGATGCTGGGGTCAGAGCATCTGGAGAACACACACACGTACATACAAACACACGCACATGAATAAAGTCATGCCCAGATAACAGACACAGACACTTATAACCAATGAACCAATAAACCTGGATACATTGATATTCCTATTAGGGTCTAGCCTGTGAAGCCTCTTTGCCCTAGCTGGCAGAATATTTGGTACCAGTGGAAAGTCACTGGCGTCTCATGCCTTTGGCCCAACACAGAGGAAGACCACATGTAATATGTGTTCCATGACATCTCTATAAATACGTTAGAGACAGTAATACACAGTCAGACAGAGCAACACTTCTATATTCAGGGGATGAGTCAAATATTGACCCTTGATACACACACGGTATCTTTCTTGTTACCTGAATACAGAACACACCAACCATAAAGCGTTCCAGGGATGGTGCAAAATAGAGCAGCACTAAATCATCCCACATGAGGTGGGTGAGAGAAGCCAAATCAGGGATAAATATTGGACTAACTGCATGTGACACACACACACAATACTCTACAGTCTACACTGTAACCGGGAAGAGAATATCACGTCACAGATACTACGTGTCTGCTTGTTCTTCCCCCCTCTCTCCCGCCTTCTTCACTCCATAAACCACCATAAACAACCAGTACTTCTCCAACACTCTCTCCATTACTTTTCCATGATATCATCATTGTTATTTTCCATGAAGCCCCCTCCTCCATTCCTCTTCCCCCTCTTAGTCCCTATCCCCTATTCCCAATACACCAACCCCTCTTTGCCTCTATGTTTACGTTCCAGTCACTGTTTCAATTCTATTTGCAAAATAACTAATACGTAGTAACATATTTGTTAACACATCCCAGTGGTTTCTATTAGACACAAAACAACACAATGTTTACAAAAATATTATTTACGGCACAGCAAATTGACCAGTGTTACCAAGTGTTGATTTTTCAGTGTAACACTTCTAGTGTTGATTCAGGAGTTCAATTAACTTTCTAAGAGTGAATTTAACACTTATTGGTGTAAAATAACCCCTAGTGTTGGTGTTAATAACCAGTGTTGCGTGTGAGAGTCTGATTGTGTACTCTGTGGAGAATAAAATGAAAACCCTGTCCATCATTATCACATTTCCCAGCATGCTCTGCTGCAGCTGGATATTTTCGGGATTGTTTTTAATGTGTGTGTTTTTGTATGTACATTGATTGATTGATCTTATGCCACACAAAGATAAATAACATAATTGTCTTCTAAACTAATCCAATCAGTTAGTTAGATGTATTGCAATCGTTACTGAAATGGTTGGTCTATTTTGAATGGTTTAGGTCGTTTCCATTATCGATGTTTCTAACCTTGACAGTTATTCAGAAGGCAGGTTGTTGGCTGTCCTAACTCTGGCTGGATTCCAGTAGGAATTAGACATCACTTTGCAAGCCAGCATAATATGACTTGTAAACCAGGAAGTTCCTAACACCACTGATTAGGGTAAAACCTGGCCGTCAAAGTAAGGCCTTATGATATGTGTAATGTGTTGTCATAAATTTAGAGTAGGAACTCACTAGGCAAAGTCCACTGGACTGGAAATGAATGAATTCACTAGTCGTGGTACCTTGTCCCTCTCTCTGTCTTTCTCTCTACCACACCTGCTGTCTCAACCTCTGAATGCTCGGTTATGAAAAGCCAACTCCTGAGGTGCTGACCTGTTGCACCCTCTATAATCACTGTGATTATTATTTGACTCTGCAGGTCATCTACAGTATGAACATCTTGAAGAACGATCTAGCCTCAATGGCCATGTACTCTTAGAATCTCCACCCGACACAGCCAGAAGAGGACTGGCCACCCCTCAAAGCCTGGTTCCCCTCTAGGTTTCTTTCTAGGTTCCAGCCTTTCTAGGAGGTTTTTCCTAACCACTGTGCTTCTACATTGCTTGCTCTCTTGCGTTTTAGGCTGGGTTCATGTAAAGACACTTTGTGACAACTGCTGATGTAAAAAGGACTTTATAAATACATTTGATTGATTGACTTGTAAATATTATTGTAATGTCTTTAACCCAACACTGTGCGACTTTGTGAAGAGATACTGCCCTATTGGTTTAATGGTAAAAAAAATACTACATGAGGTGTTATTGCATAACACTGAAAGTTTTCATTCCCTAACATTGACAAAGTGTAGCAGTGTCAATACTAAGCACAGTGTTAATTTAACACTCAAAAGTGTGGATTTGTATAGACACTGGCCCTTAGTTAAATTTAACACTGTCAGTGTTTATTTAACACTGACTAATTTGCTGTGGGGGAATGTCCGAGTCCAAAATGGCATCCTACTCCCTATAGACTAGGGCCTTGGTCAAAAGTAGTACACTATATAGGGAATAGGGTACCAGGTGAGACTCATCTTGTGAGTTGAGGAATGTGTGAGGATTTAGGAATTCTTCTGTGGAAGTGTGGGGAAGAGGAGAGTGGCCTCGGGGTGTGAATATGTAGGTCAGACAGACATTCACAGAACAGATAACCCCTCTGCCAAAAGCAGCTCTGTTGCCTTGAGGTAAGGTCAGAGGTTAAACAAGCCGAGTGTCCTCTCTTAACCCTGTGAGTCAGGATGAATTACAGATTAGCTATGTGAGGAGAGGTCCTGAATGATCGGGTAATATATGGTCAAACGATAACAACATAGAGCTGGCTTACGAAAGGATTACTACAGCGTAGGCTACTCATTCTTACTTTAAGTTAGAGAAGTTAGAGAAACGGGCCAGCAACCAGAGGGTTGCCAGTTCCAATCAAATCCCAGTGCTGATGGGGAGGTGGGTCGGTCGGGGAGTGAGCTGGCAACCACCGATGTTCCCTTGAGAAAGGAAATGAACCCCCTAAACTGTTCATTGGGTGCTCCAACCTAATGTGTGTTGTGTGTATATTTGGGGGGTTGGATGAAAACAAATGTCCATCTTGTGTGGACTAATAAAGTATACGCTCAACAGGCCAGTTTTTTAGGTACACCACCCCCTTCCCAAAAATGCCCTGCTCCTACAGATGGTGAGTCATGTGCCCGTGGCTTTGTATATAAAGCAAGCAGGCAGACAGGCATCGAGGCATTCGATTGAACGTTAGAATGGGAAAAATGACGATTGAACGTTAGAATGGGAAAAATGACGATTGAACGTTAGAATGGGAATAATGAGCGCCTTTGACCGTTGTATGATTTGTTGGTGCCGGATCCAGTATCTCAGAAACGGCCGCCCTCCTGAGCTTTTCACACAGGCCAATGTCTACGGTTTACCAAGAACGCGTGAAGAAGACAGAAAAACACCCAGTCAGCGGCAGTCCCGTGGGCGAAAACAGCTCGTTGACGAGAGAGGTCGAAGAAGAATGGCAAGAATCGTGCAAGCTAACAGGTGGGCCACAAACAGACAAATAACTGCGCAGTACAGTGGTGTACAGCGCAGTACAGAACGGCATCACGGAACGCACAACTCATGGATTCTTGTCACAGATGGGCTATTGCAGCAGACGACCACACCGGGTTCCACTCCTAAAACAAGAATAAGCGGCTCCAGTGGGTGCGCGATCACCAACACTGGACAATTGAGACGTAGAAAAATATCTATATCTATCTTACCTAGGACGGTGGATCCTTCGGAGCCGTTACTCGACTGGGACTGGTACTCAGGGACGTCCAAGGAGCTGAGGGCGTCACCGTCGATGGACTGGGGGATGTCCTGCAGCTCCTCCATGCCCCCAAGGAAGTCCCCACACACCGGGCTGCCCAGCACCGAATCCTCCAGGGGGGACGGCGGCCGGTAGTGGCTCGCCATGTCGACCACAATGGAGGACAGGACCAGGGGGGGGATTACTCATCAGACTAGAGAGACAGGAGGGGAGAGTGAGAAAGCGGGTTAGTTAATGGAGGGTCTGAACACTAACAAGCATTTCTAATGAAGTGTAGCCCTGACGACAACGATGGAACACACTCTGTTCTGCATGCTAATCAAAGGCTCTATACACAGTCAGTTTGCACAATCGATGTACGATGAATTTGGCACAATGGTGTATGGGGCATACGTGACCCATACAAGTAGGAAGAGCCTTCAGCTCTGCAACACATATCTAGTGACACAACACAGCCTGGTCAGGTCTGGTCCCTCAATGGACTCCTAATTTTAGAGACAGCAACCTGATCCCTCATACCCACTGTTATGGGGGAGAGGGGGGGCAGAACGCATGACTCTGGGCTGGATGAGGGGAGGGGCTGGAGGGGTGATAAAGACCTAATAGTTTTGGGTAGAATTTACCCTCAGTCACGGGGGAGAAGGACAAGCTACTCCATCTGAAGCCAGGGCTTGACCCTATTGAGGCGAAGTCTAACCTTAACAGACTCCATGCAGTACTCACGTCTATTTTGGGCTCTGGTAAATGGTGTCTAACAGTACATGCACCTTCAAAGAGAATTCCAGCCCCACACCTCTCAATGTATTCCCATGTCGCAGATATACCAATAAGAGAAATACATAGCATTTCGTTGAATCATAGTGTATGGCTGTAGATCTAAGTCAACACTGAAATGCATTGCATTTCATTGACGCATACTGTGGGTATATAATAGCTGCAGGTCAAAGTAATCACTGTAGCGGGCATTACGAACAGTGTTGGTTAACCCAGGAGAAATAGAGCTGGCCTCATTAACGAACATAGTCCTCCTGCTCCCAGAGGTCTTCATTTAGAGGACACCTTGTTTCAGGACATTCAATTCTCTCATTAATATGTCATCACAGCACGGGCCTTCCCATGACATCCACAGTGCCAGGTAGGGAAGAAATACAGTACCGAGGTTAAACACTGCTGTGCCAATGTAGATCATAAACAATGAGCAGAGTTGGTGTTACAGTAAGTAGCAGTTGACACTACCAATGCTGGTGCTGACTGACTGACTGACTGACTGACTGACTGACTGACTGGCTGGCTGGCTGACTGGCTGGCTGGCTGACTGGCTGACTATGGCTGACTGACTATGGCTGACTAGAGACATTGTGTAAACAGACACCTGTCACACAGGGTCCCTGATCACAGCTCACCCTTTATGGTTAGTCTCCACAGACATGACTGACACACTCAATGACCGCACGACCCCCACCAGCAGCAGCAGCAGCTATGTGCTCCAGTACTGCCCTACTCCACTATGCCCTAGTCCAAGAATATAACTTATAAATGCTTCATGAGCTTAGTTCAACTGTCATACCCCATTAGAACCCAACACATGAGCCAGTTTTACTCCGTTGTTTATAAACAATGTCAATGTCAACAAACACTGTACAGCCTCAAAACATGGTAAAAAATATATATCATTTTGATATCCTGGATGGTCAGTCGTTGCATCCATAGCCATAGTCTATGAATTTGAGAGTGGTTACATTTCTACAGACTCATCCCTCAGCTTTTTACCAAAACACTGGCAGGGTGTCACTTTGTTATTGTTTGAATTGCAGATGATCCCTTTAAGCTAGGCTGACAGATGTGAGGGGGGTAGGGTGGGCTGATCAGATAAACAGAATGAGAGAGAGAGTCAGATAGAGACATTGAGAGAGAGGGATGGAGAGATTGAGACAGAGAGAGACAGCGAGGCAAAGAGAGACAGAGAGCGACAGCGAGGCAGTGAGAGGTAAAGAGAGACAGAGAGAGTAACAGAAAAACAGATCAACATAGGGAGACAGAGAGAGTAACAGAAAAACAGATCAACATAGGGAGACAGAGAGTAACAGAAAAACAGATCAACATAGGGAGACAGAGAGAGTAACAGAAAAACAGATCAACATAGGGAGACAGAGAGAGTGACAGAAAAACAGATCAACATAGGGAGACAGAGACAGAAAAACAGATCAACATAGGGAGACAGAGAGAGAGACAGAGAGAGAGAGGGTGAAGAGGGAGAAAGGACGCCAGGCGGTTCCTACGGTAACAGCAGTGCTTTGTCCCAGAGGTCAACCAAGCCTGCTGAGGAGGGCACTGCACATACTGCACCGAGGACAAGCAAGGTCATCTGCATTCGTGTGTGTGCGTGCATGCAAGTTTGTGTGTGTTAGGGTTGTGAAGGGGAGGGCTCTGGTCTAACCCCGGGGACTGACAAAATACCTCTCCCATCAGCCACTGGGATAGCCAAAATCGGGAGGGGAAAACATTCCAAAACAACAATCTACTACCACTGCAAGAGTCTCAGAAATGTGTACTAGGAACAGAAAACAGGGAAAGGTGTACTAGGAACAGAGAAAGGTGTACTAGGAACAGAAAACAGAGAAAGGTGTACTAGGAACAGAGAAAGGTGTATTAGGAACAGAAAACAGAGAAAGGTGTACTAGGAACAGAGAAATGTGTACTAGGAACAGAAAACAGAGAAAGGTGTACTAGGAACAGAGAAATGTGTACTAGGAACAGAAAACAGAGAAAGGTGTACTAGGAACAGAGAAAGGTGTACTAGGAACAGAAAACAGAGAAAGGTGTACTAGGAACAGAGAAAGGTGTACTAGGAACAGAAAACAGAGAAAGGTGTACTAGAAACAGAGAAAGGTGTACTAGGAACAGAAAACAGAGAAAGGTGTGCTAGGAACAGAAAACAGAGAAAGGTGTACTAGGAATAGAGAAATGTGTACTAGGAACAGAAAACAGAGAAAGGTGTACTAGGAACAGAAAACAGAGAAAGGTGTACTAGGAACAGAGAAAGGTGTACTAGGAACAGAAAACAGAGAAAGGTGTACTAGGAACAGAAAACAGAGAAAGGTGTACTAGGAACAGAAAACAGATATATTATATTATAAAACAGAGAAAGGTGTACTAGGAACAGAAAGCAGAGAAAGGTGTACTTGAAACAGAAAACAGAGAAAGGTGTACTAGGAACAGAAAACAGAGAAAGGTGTACTAGGAACAGAAAACAGAGAAAGGTGTACCAGGAACAGAGAAAGGTGTACTAGGAACAGAGAAAGGTGTACTAGGAACAGAAAACAGAGAAAGGTGTACTAGGAACAGAAAACAGAGAAAGGTGTACTAGGAACAGAGAAAGGTGTACTAGGAACAGAGAAAGGTGTACTAGGAACAGAAAACAGAGAAAGGTGTACTAGGAACAGAGAAATGTGTACTATGAACAGAGAAATGTGTACTAGGAACAGAAAACAGAGAAATGTGTACTAGGAACAGAGAAATGTGTACTAGGAACAGAGAAATGTGTACTAGGAACAGAAAACAGAGAAAGGTGTACTAGGAACAGAGAAATGTGTACTAGGAACAGAAAACAGAGAAAGGTGTACTAGGAACAGAGAAAGGTGTACTAGGAACAGAAAACAGAGAAAGGTGTACTAGGAACAGAGAAAGGTGTACTAGGAACAGAAAACAGAGAAAAGTGTACTAGAAACAGAGAAAGGTGTACTAGGAACAGAAAACAGAGAAAGGTGTACTAGGAACAGAGAAATGTGTACTAGGAACAGAAAACAGAGAAAGGTGTACTAGGAACAGAGAAAGGTGTACTAGGAACAGAAAACAGAGAAAGGTGTACTAGGAACAGAAAAAAGAGAAAGGTGTACTAGGAACAGAAAACAGAGATCAACATGCAGTCTGGTTGGTCTAATATCCCTGCTTTAGTATCACTGTGCAGGCATTGTGCGCTGTCTCCACTGCAGAGCCCTGAGACAGCCTGTAAAGCAGTCCCCATGTTGTGGAAGAGATGTTATAGTGGCAAGTTCTAAACATGACCCAGGCATGCAGACTGCAGACAGGTAGAGGGCTTCTAGTCAGAGCTGTGTAAAATAATTGTTGCCAAGCTGAGCTTTTATGGTTCAGCTGAATTATTGACTGCTGTCTCATAGTGCAGAGTGCTGGTGGAATATACAGGATGGTATACAGTGGCTTGCAAAAGTATTCATCCCCCCTTGACATTTTTCCTATTTTGTTGCCTTACAACCTGGAATTAAAATAGATTGAGAGATTTGTATCATTTGATTTACACTACTGCTTTGAAGGTGCAAAATATTTTTATATTGTGAAACAAACAAGAAATAAGACAACAAAAAAACGCAAAACTTAAGCGTGCATAACTATTCAACCCCTCAAAGTCAATACTTTGTCGAGCCACCTTTTGCAGCAATTACAGCTGAAAGTGTCTTGGGGTATGTCTCTTGGCACATCTAGCCACTGGGATTTTTGCCCATTCTTCAACGTAAAACTGCTCCAGCTCCTTCAAGTTGGATGGGTTCCGCTGGTGTACGGCAATCTATAAGTTATACCACAGATTCTCAATTGGATTGAGGTCTGGGCTTTGACTAGGTCATTCCAAGACATTTAAATGTTTCCCCTTAAACCACTTGAGTATTGCTTTAGCCGTATGCTTAGGGTCATTGTCCTGCTGGAAGGTAAACCTCTGTCCCAGTCTGAAATCTCCAGAAGACAAACAGGTTTCCCTCAAGAATTTCCTTGTATTTAGCACCATTTTCTTTCTTCCTTCAATTCTGACCAGTTTCCCAGTCCCTGTCGATGAAAAACATGCCCACAGCATGATGCTGTCACCACCATGCTTCACTGTGGGGATGGTAATTCTCGGGGTGATGGAAGGTGTTGGGACTGCGACCAGACATTGCATTTTCCTTGATGGCCAAAAAGCTAAATTTTAGTCTCATCTGACCAGAGTACCTTCTTCCATATGTTTGGGGAGTCTCCCACATGCCATTTGGCGAACACCAAACGTGCTTGCTTATTTCTTCTTTAAGCAATGGCTTTTTTTTTGGCCACTTTTCCGTAAAGCCCAGCTCTGTGGAGTGTATGGCTTAAAGTGGTCCTATGGACAGATACTCCAATCTCCGCTGTGGAGCTTTGCAGCTCCTTCAGGGTTATCTTTGGTCTCTTTGTTTCCTCTCTGATTAATGCCTCCTTGCCTGGTCCATGAGTGTTGGTGGGTGGCCCTCTCTTGGCAGGTTTGTTGTGGTGCCATATTCTTTCAATTTTTTTAATGATGGATTAATGGTGCTCCGTGGGATGTTCAAAGTTTCTGATCTTTTTTTTATAACCCAACCCTGATCTGTACTTCTTCTCAACTTTGTCCCTAACTGGTTTGGAGAGCTCCTTGGTCCTCATGGTGCCGCTTGCTTGGTGGTGCTGCAGACTCTGGGGCCTTTCAGAATATACTGAGATCATATGACACTTAAATAAAGTCCACCTGTGTGCAATCTAACTAATTATGTGACTTATGAATGTAATTGGTTGCATAAGATCTTATTTAGGGGCTTCATAGCAAAGGGGGTGAAAACATATGCACACACCACTTTCTGGTTGAATTTTTTTTTATTTTTTTGAAACAAGTTATTCTTTTCACTTCACCAATTTGGACTATTCTGTGAATAGTTTTGCAAGGCACTCTACATGCTATATATATAACACACAGAGGGTAGCTACATTAGCCAAAACGGTTCTTCGGTTGTCACCATAGGAAAACACTCTTTGATTCCAGGTAGAACCCTTTTTGGTTTCCGGTAGAACCCTAAAATGGTTCTACCTGTTCTCCTATAGGGACAGCCGAATAACCATTTTAGGTCCTTTGTTTTCTAAGAGCGTGTTGCTACGTTCCATTAAAGGTGACCAGGATGTACCCATGTGCTGAAATAGTTAACCAGTCTGAGCCAATACTGATCTAGGACTAAGAAAGCCCATGGTTTAGCTTCCCCAAAAGGAGGAAAGAAAACAGTAGACCAACTGTTTTACAAACCTGGCAGCAGACTAACACAGAGGTGTGTACAGGCTTGTTTGCTGCAGGTAGAACACAACTGAACACGCAGTAATATTGCTGAATATAAAACTAAAATAAAGAGTTTCATCACAATTCCGTGGTAGACAACTGCTTATCAAATCATGCTGGTCTTATTCTCAAGGCTGGCCACTTTTCAACGTCCATGGATGTCCAGTGTTGATCGGCGCTCAGTGGGTGAGGATGCTGGTTACAGTAAATGGAAAGAGAGGGGGCTCATGGGTAGGTGTCAGTAAGAGCTAGGAGAGGTGGCATTAATTGGAGAGAGCGGTGAGAAGAGAGAAAGAGAAAGAGAGAGAGAGAGATATGTCTAGACTTTTCATATTCTTGCTTTGACCACCAGACGAATGAAAGAGAAAGAAAACTGTTATGAACTGAATATAATAGTATGTCAGTGGTTCTTGGGGACCTTCAATGCTGCAGACATTCTTTGGTACACTTCCCCAGATCTGTGCTTCAACAAAATCCTGTCTCGGAGCTCTACGGACAATTCCTTTGACCTCATGGCTAGGTTTTTGCTCTGACATGCACTTTCAACTGTGGGACCTTATATAGACAGGTGTGTGCATTTCCAAATCATGTCCAATCAATTGAATTTACCACAGGTAGTCTCCAATCAAGTTGTAGAAATATCTCAATGATGACCAATGGAGACAAGATGCACCTGAGCTCCATTTTGAGCCTCATTGCAAAGGGTCTGAATACTTACAGTTGAAGTTGGAAATGTACATACACCTTAGCCAAATACATTTAAACTCCGTTTTTCACAAATCCTGACATTTGATCCTAGTAAAAATGCCCTGTCTTAGGTCAGTTAGGATCACCACTTTATTTTAGGAATGTGAAATGTCAGAATAATAGAAGACAGATTAATTTATTATTCTTATTTTTTAAAATCATTTTCCCAGTGGGTCAGAAGTTCACATACACTCAATTAGTATTTGGTAGCATTACCTTTAAATTGTTTAACTTGGGTCAACCGTTTTGGGTAGCTTTCCACAACCTTCCCACAATAAGTTGGGTGAATTTTGGCCCATTCCTCCTGACAGTTGGTGTAACTGGGTCAGGTTTGTAGGCCTCTTTGCTCGCACACGCTTTTTCAGTTCTGGTCACAAATGTTCTATAGGATTGAGGTCAGGGCTTTGTGATGGCCACTCCAATACCTTGACTTTGTTGTTTTTAAGCCATTTTGCCACAACTTTGGAAGTATGTTTGGGGTCATTGTCCATTTGGAAGACCCATTTGCGACCAAACTTTAACTTCCTGACTGATTTCTTGAGATGTTGCTTCAATATATACACCTAATTGTCTCATCCTCATGAGCCATCTATTTTGGTAAGTGCACCAGTCCGTCCTGCAGCAAAACAACCCCACAACATGATGCTGTGCTTCACAGTTGGGATGATGTTATTTGGCTTGCAAGCCAGCCCCTTTTCCCTCCAAATATAACAATGGTCATTATGGCCAAATATTTTTGTTTCATCAGACCAGAGGACATTTCTCCAAAAGTATGATGTTTGTCCCCATGTGCAGTTGCAAACCGTAGTCTGGCTTTTTATGGCGGTTTGGAGCAGTGGCTTCTTCCTTGCTGAGCGGCCTTTCAGGTTATGTCGATATAGGACATGTTTTACTGTGGATATAAATACTTTTGTACCTGTTTCCTCCAGCATCTTCACAAGGTCCTTTGCTGTTGTTCCGGGATTGATTTGCACTTTTTGCACCAAAGTACGTTAATCTCTAGAAGACAGAACGGGTCTCCTTCCTGAGTGGTATGACAGTTGTATGATCCCATGGTGTTTATACTTTTGTACTATTGTTTGTACAGATGAATGTGGTACCTTCAGGCATTTGGAAATTGCTCCCAAGGATGAACCAGACTTGTGGAGGTCTACAATGTTTTTCTGTGGTCTTGGCTGATTTCTTTTGATTTTCCCATGATGTCAAGCAAAGAGGCACTGAGTTTGAAGGTAGTCCTTGAAATACATACACAGGTACACCTCCAATTGACTCAAATGATGTCAATTAGCCTATCAGAAGCTTCTAAAGCCATGACATCATTTTCTGAAAAGCTGTTTAAATGCCTTTAAACAGTCAACTTAGTGTATGTAAACTTCTGACCCACTGGAATTGTGATACAGTGAATTATAAGTGAAATAATCTGTCTGTAAACAATTGTTGGGACAATGACTTGTGTCATGCACAAAGCAGATGTCCTAACCAACTTGCCAAAACTATAGTTTGTTAACAAGACATTTGTGGAGTGCTTGAAAAATGAGTTTTAATGACTCCAACCTAAGTGAATGTAAACTTCCGACTTCAACTGTCTAGCCACGCAGAACACTGAACATCCCCTGTGCCGTTTCATGCTCTGGAATTGTGAGACAGAACAATATGTCATCGTGAATAGCGAACAAAAGTCAATGCATCTTGGCCCTCACAGCTAACGTCCATTTGGAGAGCATAAGATGGGGAGTTTTTGAGTCAGTTTGCTCTTGATAGCTAGCAATAGCATTCATTCTAAGTTTCACAGTGTTATCTGACAAAGGCATTGATGTGAGTTTCTGTGCCTCTGCCTCCCCACACATTGTTTTCACCATATCAGTTGTGGCCGGTATTACCAAAGCCCATGCAAATAGTGTGTGGTTTCATAGCATAGCGGGCTTAGCCATTCACCGCGGGAATGATTCAAGTGTAACGGTCAAGTGCGGCCTCTTCCCACGGACTAAGGGCACTCTCTGGTTGAACTTTAACTTTTAGATTTTAATCATTTTCGTTTAGATTAAGGTTACAATGATTGAGAGACAAAGAAGATATTATCATTTATTTATTTTACCAGGATTTTGGAAAGTTTCCCGGCGACCCCATTGTCATATCAGTCGACCCCTAGTTTGGGAACTGCTGATCTAACCGTACATTTAATGCCAACAAAAAAGTTGCCGTTTTTAGCCTACCGCCCAATGAGACCTATGCAATTGCAATGGCCAATGTGCATTTTGCACACTTCGTATTTCAAAGCCATAATAAATATCTTGGTTGTAAACATTTGAGTTGAGAAATAAAAAGTATACATTCAGAAAGCCGAGAACCTTCTCTCTAACTGTGACAACAGGGTAGCTGTGTTTCCCCCCCCCCCAACTGGCTTTTTAAATGTTATACTATATCAAAACACTTTTTCTCCAGGAATCTTTTTCCCCCCCCGGAAAAAGAGACAGTGTGGCTCGTTTGACACAGCAGTAGGCCCAACAGAAACAGGCACAGGGGAAGGCAGACACTTTGATTACAGGAATCATGAGGATACTGTACTTTACTGTTTGACCAAATCGTGGTTTGAACCTTCCGAAAAAATAGGGCGTTTTGAGTGAGGTGACCATGTAGGACGTGCAGCTCGCAACGATGCGACCAGTAAAAAAAATGTAACTCGTAGAGCCAAGTCAAAGGGTCGCAAAATGCGACAAAAAATGCTATATAGTGTAGTAATTTTGACCAGGACCCGCATAGGGCTCTGGTCAAAAGTAGTGCACTATGTAGAGAATAGGGGGGGATTTCGAACGCAACCTGTGTTTGCAGTGTTTCAAATTTTATTAGTCACATGCGCTGAATACAAAAGGTGTAGGTAGACCTTACAGGGAATTGCTAACTTACGAGCCCCTAACCAACAACGCACTTTCAAAAAATACGGATAAGAATAACAAAAGTAACAAGTGATTAAAAAGCAGCAGTAAAATAACAATAGCGTGGCTATATACAGGGGGGTACCGTTACAGAGTCAATGTGCGGGGTCACCAGTTAGTCGAGGTAATATGTACATGTAGGTAGGGTTTTTAAAGTGACTATGCATAGATGATAACAACAGAGAGTAGCAGCGGCTCGGCGTCTGACCGTGCCCAATGAACAAACAGAAGAGTGGCCCTTATCTGAGCCCACTGATACGCCAGCCACCAAAAGCACCCAATCATCTCTAAGGAGACCGGTCAAAGTGCAGTGTACTGGGTGGGATGATAGACACTGCACTGGCTGGGGTATTTTTCAGCAGGAGTTTAGTAGGTTTATGATGGGGTCACCCATGTGATGTGATATCTGAAGGTTCAAAACTACAATACTAATGGGACGTTTACCTAACTCATGTCAAGGCCACGTTATTAAATGTCAACATGAACTCAATGCTCCTTTAGGCCTACTCTAATGCTCCTTTAGGCCTACTCTAATGCTCCTTTAGGCCTACTCTAATGCTCCTTTAGGCCTACTCTAATGCTCCTTTAGGCCTACTCTAATGCTCCTTTAGGCCTACTCTAATGCTCTTTTAGGCCTACTCTAATGCTCTAATGCTCCTTTAGGCCTACTCTAATGCTCTTTAGGCCTACTCTAATGCTCTTTTAGGCCTACTCTAATGCTCTTTAGGCCTACTCTAATGCTCTAATGCTCCTTTAGGCCTACTCTAATGCTCCTTTAGGCCTACTCTAATGCTCCTTTAGGCCTACTCTAATGCTCCTTTAGGCCTACTCTAATGCTCCTTTAGGCCTACTCTAATGCTCCTTTAGGCCTACTCTAATGCTCCTTTAGGCCTACTCTAATGCTCCTTTAGGCCTACTCTAATGCTCCTTTAGGCCTACTCTAATGCTCCTTTAGGCCTACTCTAATGCTCCTTTAGGCCTACTCTAATGCTCCTTTAGGCCTACTCTAATGCTCCTTTAGGCCTACTCTAATGCTCCTTTAGGCCTACTCTAATGCTCCTTTAGGCCTACTCTTTAGGCCTACTCTAATGCTCCTTTAGGCCTACTCTAATGCTCCTTTAGGCCTACTCTAATGGGTTTAGGCCTATCTAATGCTCCTTTAGGCCTAGACTAATGTCCCAGTTCTACTCTAATGCTGCTAATGCTCTTTAGGCCTCTCTAATGCTCTTTAGGCCTACTCTAATGCTCTTTAGGCCTACTCTAATGCTCCTTACTCTAATGCTCTTTAGGCCTACTCTAACTGTCTTTAGGCCTACCATGCTCCTTTAGGCCTACTCTAATCTTTAGGCCATTTACTCTAAGCTCCTTTAGGCCTACTCTAATGCTGCTTTAGGTAATGCTCCTTTAGGCCTACACTGTAGGAAAATGCTCTTTTAGGCCTACTCATGCCAATTAGGCTTAAATCTTTAGCCTATTAATTATTCTAATGCTCTTTGCTAATCCTTTAGGCCTACTCTAATGCTAATCTAATGTCCTTTAGGCCTACTCTAATGCTCCTTTAGGTAGACTAATGGCTTTTAGGAAACCTTTAAACTCTAAACCAGGCCTATTAATGCTCTTTAGGCCTAAAACTTTAGGCCTATGATGCTCTTTTAGGCCTACTCTAATGCTCCTTTAGGCCTACTCTAATGCTCTTTTAGGCCTACTCTAATGCTCTTTAGGCCTACTCTAATGCTCCTTTAGGCCTACTCTAATGCTCTTTAGGCCTACTCTAATGCTCCTTTAGGCCTACTCTAATGCTCCTTTAGGCCTACTCTAATGCTCCTTTAGGCCTACTCTAATGCTCCTTTAGGCCTAACCATGCTCCTTTAGGCCTACTCTAATGCTCCTTTAGGCCTTAATGCTCCTTTAGGCCTACTCTAATGCTCCTTTAGGCCTACTCTAATGCTCCTTTAGGCCTGTCTAATGCTCCTTTAGGCCTACTCTATGGGTTGAGATTTTCCAAACTATAGAACACAATATTATAGTCACATCATATTTTACATTTACAGCAATCTGCTTTTAAAAGGACCAAAAGAGTTGGGTCGATCCAGTATCGCGATACTCACCATGGTTAGTAAATGTGGCAAGGAAACCAAACACAAACCAGATTGAACTTCTTGTGAAAATATGATGTTCTACTGCAAACATTATGTTGTCATCCATAGTCACATTTATATATTTTCCAAACTATAGAACACAATATTATAGCACATCATATTTTACATACAGCAAGTTTTTAAAAGGACCAAAGAGTTGGGTCCTTCTTCCTTTTCACCATGGAAGAAATGTTGTGAAATACTGTACTTTACTGTACTCTACTGTTCTCTGCTGTACTCTATTGGGCTCTACTGTACTCTACTGTTCTCTACTGTACTCTACTGGGCTGTACTCTACTGTGCTGTCTACTGTACTCTATTGGGGTGTACTCTACTCTACTGTTCTGTACTTTACTGTACTCTACTGTTCTGTGCTGTTCTCTATTGGGGTGTACTCTACTCTACTGTACTCTACTGGGCTGTACAGTACTCTACTGTTCTGTGCTGTACTCTACTGGGCTGTACTGTACTCTATTGGTCTGTACTGTACTCTATTGGTCTGTACTCTACTGGGCTGTACTGTACTCTACTATACTCTACTGGGCTGTACATTATGTACTCTACTGGGCTCTACTTTAATGTCCAAACTTGTAAAACATAGCTTTGATTTGTTCAGATTTGGTCTAGTCCAGACCAACCAAATGTGGTCTTGTTTGGGGGCAGAACTCATTAGAATAATAGCCAGTGTGTAGATTACTTAGGATACATCACCATGAAGAGAATGACATTCATATCCGTAATTATGCATTTATATGTCGTACAGATCACAATTCCGTTACATGGTGGAAATCCACTTCACTTACTGTGGTTGAATAACCCCAAAGTAGTTATTCAGAAATCAATGTGTCATGTCATAGCTGACAACCCATTATTTTAGCAGACGTCATTGAATCTTAATTCGTTACAGACATTGAACAGAGTTTTTGGAAAACGTGGACAAGGTAGGGAGACTTCTCTGTTACTGATTTCACTGTTACAAAATGCTGTTACCAAACTTTGCATCTGCATAGTTCTTCCAGTAAATGTGTTTTTGTAAAATGTTCAGTGTAAATTGTTAAAAGTAGTCATTGTGCATGTAGTTGTATGGTTTGTTAAACTTTGAAATCAATGTTTTTTTCCGTTTGGCATACATTTTAAGGAAACATTTTAGTTTAGGCGCAATTGCCCAAATCTATAAACCGTAATAGAAAAATGTGTGAAAATAACCCTTTATATACAACTTTTCCAGAGTTGACCAAATTGACTCCATATCTCCCTAAATGTGCGCTGGCATCTGGGATCACGTGGTAATCACGCATGGCAACTACTATGGAGTACGGGGACTAGGGATTCAGAGGAGACAGAGGGCGGGTATGTTTTCGGGGATAAGGGATGTGAGCCTTCAGCGTTGGGAGTCCAATGTGTACAGGTCTCCTGCCCATTGCCTCTCCTTCCGGCCAATTGTCATGTACAGTCTGCCGCTGGTGCATAGAAGCATTGAGAAATAAAACATTAAACCCCAAACATTACAGAAACTCGCCCACTAGACTTTGTCTCATGACTTGACAGCAGGTCCAGTGTCATACTGATAATCACTGTAACATTATAATATGTCAGAGAGAGGTCAGAGAGAGGTCATGAACAAAGCAAACACATGAACTGTAACTCTGTACCTTCACCCCATAACTCCAACACAGGTGTAGAAATAAACATATTTTTAAACTTGGGACCCGAGTAATAACCTAAATACAGAATAATGGTCTGGAGTCTTTCCTGGGCTTACTTAGGATGTGTCCACACCGGTGCAAATACAGGTGGATATTCAGTTCAGTTGGTATTCTGCTGCCCTGAATGGTCCAGTGTGTAGATATGGCATAGTTAGTGGCGCTGAGAGTACATGGGAACGTCAGGTCACACTGTCCCGTAATGCCAGAAATGTTTAGAGTTGAACCAGTGGCAGCCTTTCTTTCCCCCTCTGACATTTTTTCCCCCCTCTCTTTCCCTCTCTCTCTCTCCCTGTTGCTCCAAGCAGCACTTGGTAACAACAATGTCCTTAAGCTACACCTCAGCTCTGTGCCAAACTCTTGGTGGCCATGTTGAGCTTATTTCCAAATCAGCCAGCAGGATCAGATGCAGAGCAGCGTTACAAAACAACTCGGTGCTCCTTGCAACTGTATTGTACATTTCAGAGTGGGGAAAGACAAACGGCAGCAATCTGTCCCAGCTATTTTATCCACTGGACAGCTGGAGGTCTGGCTGAAGAGGAAGCAATTCTATCTGTACAGCACAGTCACTCACTACACACTATATTCTCCAGTAAGAGCAACACAATAGCCCTATAAAAGCCAAATACCTCCTATCTTGTCTAACTGAGACATACAGGAGTGTGTCCCTAAAAGGCCACTGTGCCAAGCTGCTCAGGCCTGGAAATTGAGTTGCACAGGAGGTTCTATCTACCAGGGCTATTAATGTGTGGATTGGGTTGGCAGGGGCCCTGGCTAACAGCTGACAGCCAAATTTCATCAGCCGTTGTCTACACGTGCTCTCTGACTGACTGACGAGGATGGAGTAGCATATGTGACATCGTTAAGAATGCTTTACCGTAACGTCTAGGATTTGGCTGATATTGAAAGGGTGAGTTGTGTTTCTTCAGAAAGTATTCATACCCCTTGACTTTTTCCACATTTTGCTGTGTAACAGCCATGATTGTTACAGCCTACACACAATACCCCATAATGTCAAAGTGGAATATGCTTTTAGATTTTTTTTACAGATGAATTAAAGATAAAAGCTGAAATTTCTTGAGTCAACAAGTATTCAACCCCTTTGTTATGGCAAAGCTAAATAAGTTCAGGAGTAAAAATGTGCTTAACAAGTCACATAATAAGTTGCATGGACTCACTCTGTGTGCAATTATAGTGTTCTAACATGATTTTTTAATTACTATCTCATCTCTATCCCAACAATTATCTGTATGGTCCCACAGTCAAGCAGTGAATTTCAAACACAGATTCAACCACAAAGACCAGGGAGGTTTTCCAAGGTCTCACAAATAAGGGCACCTATTGGTAGATGGGTAAAAAAAGCAGACATTGAATATCACTTTAAGCATGGGGAAGTTATTGTTTACACTTTGAATGGTGTATCAATACACCCAGTCACAACAAAGACAAAATCATCCTTCCTAACTCAGTTGCCGGAGAAGAAGGAAACCGCTCAGGGATTTCATCACGAGGATGGCTGTAATAGGAGAAAACTGAGGATGGATCAATAACATTGTAGTTACTCCACAATACTAACTTAATTGACAGACTGAAAACAAGGAAGCCTGTACAGCACAAACATAATCCAAAATATGAATTCTGTTTGCAACAAGGCACTAAAATAATACTGCTAAAAATTTGACAAAGAAATTCACTTTATGTCCTGAATACTAAGTGTTATGTTTGGGGCAAATCCCGATACAATACGTCACTGAGTACCACTCTCCATATTTTCGAGCATAGTGGTGGCTGCATCATTTTATGGGTATGCTTGTCATCGTCAAGGACTAGGGAGTTTTTTGGATTAAAAAAAACAGAAAAGCACAGAAAAATGGTTCAGTCTGCTTTCCAACAGACACCGGGAGACAAATTCACCTTTCAGCAGAACAGTGACCCAAAAACACAAGACTACCAAGACCACATTGAATGTTCCTGAATGGCCTAGTTATAGTTTTCACTTAAATCGTCTTGAAAATCTATGGCTGTCTAGCAATGATCAACAACTAACTTGACAAAGCTTGAAGAATTAAAAAAAATAATGTGCAAATATTGTACAATCCAGGTGTGCAAAGCTCTGAAAGACTTACCCAGAAAGACTCACAGCTGTAATCGCTGCCAAAGGTGGCTCTAACATGTATTGACTCTAACATGTATTGGTGTGAATACTTACGTAAATGTGTATTCCTGTATTTCATTTTCAATACATTTGCTAACATTACGAGGTATTGTGTGTAGATGTCTGAGAAAAACAAGTAGTCCATTTTGAATCCAGTCTGTAACACAACAACATGTGGAATAAGCCAAAGGGTATGAATACTTTCTGAAGGCACTGTAGTTTGCTGTCAGTGCATGAAGGGCAGCATTTGGTCAAGGTCCCTCTTTATTCCGTGGAGCGTGTAAATGGTGGTCATTTGTCACGGATGTGAAGTAAGCTCACCAAATGATTTTCTTACTTGTTTGTAGCACACCCGACGGGCTAAAACAATAGCAGACGCACAACAATGAGCTTTACTCCCCTTCGGATTACAGCAGGAACAGCATGTGCATGAAAATAAAACTGACAGACAGACAGATACAGAAAGCCCGAGGAGGCTGAGAACAGAACAGGGTCTGACCTCCCGATGTGTGAATGCTGTCTGTTTCTGAGGTGAATACTACAAGGTCAAATGTTGGGAGATGGACATTGGGAGCACTTCTCCCCACTAGACAGCTGTATGGGTCCTGTTACATTTTCCAGTATGACATTGGAGTCTTGTACTACCCCAGTCTGGCTGCCAAGTCAGCCTACATGTTTGTTAGGTTGGAAGCTAGGCATGCAGTGACGTGCGTACAGGCCTGGCGACGGACAGTTGGGTCATTCCACGAATAGAGTGCCTTTTATGTCTCTCAGACATTACATGCTGATCAGACATTTCGCGTTGCGTGCGCGAGCATTGCAAAATAAATGTACACATACAGTACCAGTCAAAAGTGTGGACACGCCTACTCATTCAAGGGTCTTTATTTTTACTATTTTCTAGATTATAGAATGATAGTGAAGACATCAAAACTATGAAATAGCACATATGGAATCATGTAGTAACCAGAAAAGTGTTAAACAAATCAAAATCTATTTTATATTTGAGATTCTTCAAAGTAGCCCTCCATTGCGTTGATGACAGCTTTGCACACTCTTGGCATTCTCTCAACCAGCTTCCTGAGGTTGTCACTTGGAACGACTTTTAAATTAACAGGTATGGAATTTCTTTCCTTCTTACACGGAACCCAAACCGACTGCGCACGTGCGCCATCGTGCATACATTTATTTTGTCCCCCCACACCAAACGAGATCACGACACGCAGGTTAAAATATCAAAACAAACTCTGAACCAATTACATTAATTTGGGGACAGGTTGAAAAGCATTAAACATGTATGGCAATTTAGCTAGCTAGCTTGCACTTGCTAGCTAATTTGTCCTATTTAGATAGCTTGCTGCTGCTCACTAATTTGTCCTGGGATATAAAACATTGAGTTGTTATTTTACCTGAAATGCACAAGGTCCTCTACTCAGACAATTAATCCACACATAAAATCGTCAACCGAATCGTTTCTAGTCATCTCTCCTCCTTCCAGGCCTTTTCTACTCTGGACTTTATATTGCGATTGGCAACTTTCATAAATTAGATGCATTACCGCCACCGACCTCGTTTGTCTTTCAGTCACCCACGTGGGTATAACCAATGAGGAAATGGGAGAGGCAGGACTTGCAGCACGATCTGCGTCAGATTTAGAACTGATTTCTATTTTAGCCCTTGGCAGCGCAGACGCTCGTTGGCACGCGCGAGCAGTGTGGGTGCAATAATTGAATAACATAGATTTCAAAATGTATTTTGCAACGCTCACACATGCGACGCGAGCGGTGTAGCCAGCCTGTTAATGTGTTTGAGCCAATCAGTTGTGTTGTGACAAGTTAGGGGTGGTATACAGAACACTGTCAAGACCAAGTCGATAATATGGCATATTAACAGCTCAAATAAGCAAAGCTAAATGTTAGTCCATCAATACTTTAAGACATGAAGGTCAGTTAATACGGAAAATGTCAAGATTTTCAAAAACCATCAAGCGCAATGATGAAATTGGCTCTCATGAGGACCGCCACAGGAAAGGAAGACCTAGAGCTACGTCTGCTGCAGAGGATAAGTTCATTAGAGTTAACTGCACCTCAGATTGTAGCCCAAATAAATGCTTCACAGAGTTCAAGTAACAGACACATCTCAACATCAACTGTTCAGAGGAGACTGCGTGAATCCCACACCCCCAGGCTGGACCCACACCTCTAGGCTGTGTAAGGGCTATTTGACCAAGAAGGAGAGTGATGTGGTGCTACATCAGATGACCTGGCTTCCACAATCACCTGACCTCAACCCAATTGAGATGGTTTGGGATGAGTTGGACCGCAGAGAGAAGGAAAAGCAGCCAACAAGTGCTCAGCATATGTGACCCGTTTCAGGAAACTAGGCTTATGTCGCAAGTCACGACTTGGGTGTCAACAGGCGTCTGCGTAGCCAGGCGCTAAAATAGAGCTTGGTTCTATTTCACATGCTTGACGCGTTGCACGTCCCACCTCTCCCATCTACTCATTAGCTTTTAAGAGCATGTGGGTGACTGAGGTCCACACTCTAGTCCAGATGGCAGCGGAAATGCACCTTAAAATTGGTTGCCTACCGCCATATAAAATCCACAGAAAAATAACAAGAAAATGAACGGGGAGAGACATTTATCAAAGAAAATTCAAAACTAACTAGGTTTCCCCTTTTTATCTGTCAATTTATTGTCAGAGTAGGAAAACACAATGTTGTACGACTCAAAAAGGATAAAAATTTGACAGAAATTCGACAGCTAAAAAAGGACCATATGCATTTCAGATAAAATAACAACCCAATGTTAATTTTCCAGGACAAATGAGCTAGCAGCAGCAAGCTAACTAAATGTCCATGAATGTTTCATGCCCATCTGTCATTTCAACCTGTCCCCAAATTAATACAGATGGTTCTCCAGTTGGTTTTGTTCACACTGTATTTTAACGCAAATTTGTGCCTACCATGAAATAAAAATAAAAAAATAATACAGAACATTTTTTCTGGTAGGGATAGACAAAATCTAAATCTGCACAATGCTACGCGCAGACGCATGCGCGGAGCATGTCTGGTCAGCATGTTAGGTGTGTACATTTTGATAAACCTCTCAATTTAACAGTTGAATCACATACCTCTTTGCTGTACCTAAACTAAACCATGTTCCAAAATTAGTGTTTCCATTAAAATAAGAAAAAATAAGTTAAGATGATATTGTCAACCCTATCACTTTATTATTTTTTTACGCACATTTTTCTCCCCAAATTGGGAGTTACAGTCTTCTCCCATGACTGCAACTCCCGTATGGACTCAGGAGAGACAAAGGTCGCACTGCTAGCTGCACCAACGTGTCAGAGGAAACACAGTACAACTGGCGACCGTGTCAGCGTACATGAGCCCCGGTCCACTACAGGAGTCGCTAGAGCGCGGAGGACGCTGGGCCAATTGTGCGTCACTTCATGGGTCTTCCGGATCTGTAGGGACGCCTCAAGCACTGCAGTGCCTTAGATCGCTGCGCCACTCGGGAGGCACTTAATGGCACTAAGTTGAATATGCCTTTAAACAGCTTGGAAAATTCCAGAAAATTATGTCATGGCTTTAGAAGCTTCTGATAAGCTAATTGACAACATTTGAGTCAATTGGAGGCGTACCTGTGGATGTATTTCAAGGCCTACCATCAAACTCGGTGCCTCTTTGCTTGACATCATGGGAAAATCAAAAGAAATCAGCCAAGATTTTGTGTGGTTCATCCTTGGGAGCAGTTTCCAAACGCCTGAAGGTACCACATTCATCTGTACAAACAATAGTACGCAAGTATAAACACCATGGGACCACGCAGCAATCATACCTCTCAGGAAGGAGACCCGTTCTGTCTCCTAGAGATGAACATACTTTGGTGCGAAAGGTGCAGGTACAAAAGTATTTATATCCAAAGTAAAACGAGTCCTATATCAACATAACCTGAAAGGCCGCTCAGCAAGGAAGAGGCCACTGCTCCAAAACCTCCATAAAAAAGCCAGACTACGGTTTGCAACTGCACATGGGGACAAAGACTGTACTTTTTGGAGAAATGTCCTCTGGTCTGATGAAACAAAAATACAACTGTTTGGCCATAATGACCATCATTATGTTTGGAGGAAAAAGGCGGGAGGCTTGCAGGCCGAAGAACACGACCCAACCGTGAAGCACAGCAGTGGCAGCATCATGTTTCGGGGGTACTTTGCTGCAGGAGGGACTGGTGCAGTTCACCAAATATATGGTTCATGAGGATGGAAAATTACAACATCTCAAGACATCAGTCAGGAAGGTTAAGTTTGGTTGCAAATGGGTCTTCCAAATGGACAATGACCACAAGAATATTTCCACAGTTGTGGCAAAATGGCTTAAGGACAACAAAGTCAAGGTTTTGGAGTGGCCATCACAAAGCCCTGAAAATTTGTGGGCAGAACTGAAAAAGAGTGTGTGAGCAAGGAGGCCTACAAACCTGACTCAGTTCCACTAACTCTGTCAGGAGGAATGGGCCAAAATTCACCCAACTTATTGTGGGAAGCTTGTGGAAAGCTACCCGAAATGTTTGACTCAAGTTAAACAATTTAAAGGCAATGCTACCAAATACTAATTGAGTGTATGTAAACTTCTGACCCACTGGGAATGTGATAAAAGAAATAAAAGCTGAAATCATTCTCTACACTATTATTCTGATATTTCATATTCTTAAAATAAAGTGGTGGTCCTAACTGACTTAAGACATGGAATTTGTACTAGGATTAAATGTCAGGAATTGTAAAAAAAAAACGGAGTTTAAATGTATTTGGCTAAGGTGTATGTAAACTTCCGACTTGAACAGTATGTTTGTTATGAAGTTGAAATTGTTTTCTTTATCACAAAATGTTAAAATTAGGTGAAATAAATTGTTATTTTGGACCAAATTATTTGATCCAAAAGGCCCTCTATTCGTGGAATGACCCAGTCCATGTAGTTTACTACACACTACTACCGCTGTTGTTTCATCCTGAGGGAGTTGTTATAGGGTTAGTGCAACAGTGCAACCTAAACTAACGGTTGGAGTTGACAAACAAAACTGTTCCTGGGCCAGCGGAACAGTCTGTTTGCCTCTTAAACACACACACACACACTACTATTTTGTCAGCTTAAATCATTATATTCATTCTAAACAACATTCATATGCTAAATAGGTTCTAAGATGATTTGAACTGCGACAGTTTCCCATACATATGTCTCTCTTCACAACACGGGTCAGTTTGACAAAGATTCACACACAGTCCAGTGTAAATGAGCATACAGACTTGCAGCATACAGAACCACTGGAAAACACCAGCACTCCTGACCAACCAAGACTCTTAGGTATCACCCTTATAAACAGTCTTAATTAAGCTCCAAGGAATATAGCAGGAACAGGCCTTCTCCATAGTACATTGTTGATAATAGCGCCTGTCCAGAGCAGCTTACATTAAGTTTGGCTATGACCCAGTATTATAGATGGGACTGAGGAACTTTACCATGGAAGATCTAGGTTGCGTTCCAAATGGCACCCTATTCCCTACGTAGTGCACTACTTCCCAAATGACATGTGTTTTCTGAGGATGTTCAAATTGTATCTCTCTCATAGGTCCCTGGAGCTAATCAAAAGGTTACTAGAGAGAGAGGGGGACAAACATAGAGGGAACAACAAAGACAGAGAGTGACAAAGAGAAAGCGAAAGAGACGTCTCTGTTATTTACTGTTGTAAGGTGTCCTCCAAGGACCTTAGTTTGTCAAAACTCTTGTGAAAAAAGGTTTGTACCCATAGCGGAACCCTTTTTTGTGCCCTCTATTTAGGGTTCTTCATAGAATCCACTATATATATATATATATATATTTCTACCTAGAACACTCTATGAAAGGTTCTGCCTAGAACCCTCTGTGAAGGGTTCTAACAAGAACCATTGTATCATCTAACGGCTCTTCTTAGAACCCTCTATGAACGGTTCCACCAGTGTTATTAGCCTTTACGATTAAATTATTTATGACAATACATTATTCACAGTGGGGCAAAAAAGTATTTAGTCAGGCACCAATTGTGAAAGTTCTACTACTTAAAAAGATGAGAGAGGCCTGTAATTTTCATCATAGGTACACTTCAACTGTGACAGACAAAATGAGAAAAAAAATCCAGAAAATCACATTGTAGGATTTTTAATGAATTTATTTGCAAATTATGGTGGAAAATAAGTATTTGGTCAATAACAAAAGTTTATTTCAATACTTTGTTATATACCCTTTGTTGGCAATGACAGAGGTCAAACGTTTTCTGTAAGTCTTCACAAGGTTTTCACACACAGTTGCTGTTATTTTGGCCCATTCCTCCATGCAGATCTCCTCTAGAGCAGTGATGTTTTGGGGCTGTTGCTGGGCAACACGGACTTTCAACTCCCTCCAAAGATTTTCTATGGGGTTGAGATCTGGAGACTGGCTAGGCCACTCCAGGACCTTGAAATGCTTCTTACGAAGCCACTCCTTCGTTGCCCGGGCGGTGTGTTTGGGATCATTGTCATGCTGAAAGACCCAGCCACGTTTCATCTTCAAGGCCCTTGCTGATGGAAGGAGGTTTTCACTCAAAATCTCACGATACATGGCCCCATTCATTCTTTCCTTTACACGGATCAGTCGTCCTGGTCCCTTTGCAGAAAACCAGCCCCAAAGCATGATGTTTCCACCCCCATGCTTCACAGTAGGTATGGTGTTCTTTGGATGCAACTCAGCATTCTTTGTCCTCCAAACACGACAAGTTGAGTTTTTACCAAAAAGTTATATTTTGGTTTCATCTGACCATATGAAATTCTCCCAGTCTTCTTCTGGATCATCCAAATGCTCTCTAGCAAACTTCAGACGGGCCTGGACATGTACTGGCTTAAGCAGGGGGACACGTCTGGCACTGCAGGATTTGAGTCCCTGGCGGCGTAGTGTGTTACTGATGGTAGGCTTTGTTACTTTGGTCCCAGCTCTCTGCAGGTAATTCACAAGGTCCCCCCGTGTGGTTCTGGGATTTTTGCTCACCGTTCTTGTGATCATTTGGACCCCACGGGGTGAGATCTTGCGTGGAGCCGCAGATCGAGGGAGATTATCATATGTCTTCCATTTCCTAATAATTGCTCCCACAGTTGATTTCTTCAAACCAAGCTGCTTACCTATTGCAGATTCAGTCTTCCCAGCCTGGTGCAGGTCTACAATTTTGTTTCTGGTGTCCTTTGACAGCTCTTTGGTCTTGGCCATAGTGGAGTTTGGAGTGTGACTGTTTGAGGTTGTGGACAGGTGTCCTTTATACTGATAAAAAGTTCAAACAGGTGCCATTAATACAGGTAATGAGTGGAGGACAGAGGAGCCTCTTAAAGAAGAAGTTACAGGTCTGTGAGAGCCAGACATTTTGCTTGTTTGTAGGTGACCAAATACTTATTTTCCACCATAATTTGGAAATAAATTCATAAAAAAATCCTACAATGTGATTTTCTGGATTTTTTTTCTCATTTTGTCTGTCCTAGTTGAAGTGTACCTATGATGAAAATGACAGGCCTCTCTCATCTTTTTAAGTGGGAGAACATGCACAATTGGTGGCTGACTAAATACTTTTTCGCCCCACTGTATATCAGAAGGCCTATTGTTGAGGGCCTAATTATATCCTAACACAGTGGTGTTAGGAAGCTCCTGGTTTACAAGCCACAAGTACGTTTGACAACGGAGCCCAGAGGCATGCGTCAAAATTGCTAAGCAGTTTGCTTCAAAACAGTGTGCTAATACTTGTACCACTTTATCAGAAGGACGTGTGGATTTTTGTTTTTAAATCACCCACAACATGCATTCAGAATTAAGATTAAATACTGAGACTACCTCAATCATCTAAACTGGAACAACCATCCCAGTAACGGGTGCAATGAGTCCTACTACTAACAGATTGTATGTTATTTATCTTTGTGTAGCATCACAAAGAGTGAGAGAGAGAGAGATCATGAGCAGATGGACTCCCGCATGTTTTTACAAAAAGATAGATAGAGTAAACTTGGATTTTTCCGCACGGACATATACAGGATACTACCCTCCACAACATTACCTTCACTCCAAATCAAAACTCCAAAACTAAAACCTGATGTTGGACAAAATTCCCTGGAAGGATTCCTACTACCAAAGATTCTTATTTCCAAGGTCTATACAGCAAAAGAAGCAGAAGAAACCTGAACACAATCCAACTTGGAACTGAGTGAGTAATGTTGAGCCTGAAGCTACTTTTAAAGGCAAGAAGAAAAATAAATTACAACTATATATTTTACTTTGTAAGGACTGAATGCTAAGTTAAGGCTACCAAGCTTGCTAGGCAGGACAGATCAGATCAATTAGCCATGAGGTGTGAAGTGAGGTTTCTCAAAGCCCTTCAACCCAACAATGGCAGGAGAGTTTCACAGCCTCCCCCACCCAAATGCAGAGACATTTGAAGCCCCCTCCCTCTGTGTAGAGGTCATTACAATACAGTAACCCTGGATTCATCTCTATTTTCAACTGATATGCAGCCAGGACCCTTCAATTGTAAATGACCTCAATAAGAAACAATATTGTTGCTTTGATCATATCAGAAGATATCCTTCTCGCAACCCCCAAAAGCCAAAACTGAAGAGATATATCTAGCTAATGACTTCCTTTTCCACATGGAGAATCAATGGTGGACAGAGACTTGCTACATCAGCTAGCTAACTGTGATTTTTTTTTACAAGGAATCTGCCTCCCGCAAAAAGCTTTTCCCCAAGTGAGTGTGACACCTACTCCCATTGCCTGCTGCACTGCTGTTTGGATTGCAACTGGCGATCTGTTCACCATCTGCCCTGGCCTGTCTCCCGTCTGGTACAGGTACCCCTGCCACAATCCCGCCTCTCCCGAGTTTTCACTTGCCTCCAGCACACACGCACTGACTCTGAACTTACAATGGCTAGCCCCAAGTCGTTATATATTTTTTATTGTGCTTTATTTGCCTCGTGACTCTTGCATGCTTTGTTGACTATGAACTTGCTTGTTTACCCAACCGTGGGACAGACTATGTTTGTTCCCACACTCGGGACTCTGGTTACAAGGCCTCCCATCCTATTCTAACCACTTCTCACCGGCTTTGTATTCATGTTACCTGATGATCCTGCTGTACAATATCAAATGCACATTCAAATGTCATACAACAATCAACACATCAGAGCTCTCCCTGTCCTCAGCTGTGCCTTGATTGTATTACTGCTGATGATATCTGGAAATGTGCATGTACACCCTGGCCCATCTACTGTTGCTAGCCCCAATTCTGACTTGTGCTCTGATATGTGCTTCACTGATTTCTGCTTTTGTAAAAGCCTGGGTTTTCTGCACGTTAACACTAGAAGCTTATTACCTAAAATGGATCAATTGAAAGTGTGGGTTCACAGCTCCAATCCAGATGTGTTGGTCATTACTGAGACGTGGTTAAGAAAGAGTGTTTTAAACACTGTTGTTAATCTTTCTGGTCATAACCTTTTTTGTCAAGACACATCTTCCAAAGGTGGTGGAGTGGCAATCTTTACCAAGTAACACCTTCAGTGCTCAGTTGTCTCCATCAAGTCTGTCCCCAAACAATTTGATTTGCTGGTTTTAAGCATTAAACTTTCAATTAGCTCTTTGTTGACTGTTGCTAGGTATTATCGTCCACCATCAGCAATGGCTTGTACCCTAAATGGCCTAAGCTCACTCCTGGCCAAAAGTCTGAATTTGTCATGCTAGGTGACCTAAACTGGGACATCCTTAAACCACCTGACCAAGTCCTAAAGCAATAGGACTCCCTAAATCTTTCTCAGATTATTACCAATCCCATTGTATGACTCCAAACACCCAGAAAAGGCTACTCTCCTTGATGTTATCCTCACAACTAATCCTGATAGGTATCAGCCTGGTGTTTCCTGTATGGACCTTAGTGATCACTGTTTTACAGCCTGTATTCATAATGGCTGCTCAGTAAAATGGCCTGTCCTGATTTGTCATAGACGCTTGCTAAAAAACGTCAATGAGCAAGCCTTCCTTCATGAACTGGCCTCTGTAAAATGGTATAGAATCAGCTTGGTCCCCTCTGTCGAAGACGCTTGGACCTTCTCTCTTTATATTTTCAGTCGTATTGTTAACAAACACGCACCCATAAAGAAAATGAGAAATTGAGAAATGAGTGCACTCAGGCTATCCGGAAGGCCAAAGTTAGTTACTTTAAGGAGCAGTTCTCTCTGTGGGTCAAACCCCAAGAAGTTCTGGAAAACGGATAAAAACCTGGAGAATAAACCCTCCTCCTCACAGCTGCCCATGTCCCTTAATGTTGATGATGTGGGTGTTACTGACAAGGAGCAAATGGCTGAGCTCTTTAATCACCACTTCATTAAGTTACGAGTCCTATTTGACTCAGCCATGCTTCCTTGCCCATCCAACATGTCCTCATCTCCTTCCCCTTCTAATGTGACTATCCCGATGCTCCTCCCTCTTTTTCCCCCTGCCCCGCTACAAAATTTCTCCCTGCAGGCGGTCACTGAGTCTGAGGTGCTAAAGGAGCTACTTAAACTTGACCCGAAAAAACATCTGGGTCAGACGGTTTAGACCCTTTATTCTTTAAGGTTGCAGCCCCGATCATCATCGCCAAGCCAGTCTCTCCTTTCTGGGGAGGTTCCCATTGCTTGGAAGGCAGCCACGGTTCATCCTTTATTTAAAGGGGAGATCAAGCTGATCCTAACTGTTATCGGCCTATTCTTATTATGCCCTGTTTATCAAAAGTGTTGGAAAAAAGTTGTCAATAATCAACTGACTGGCTTTCTTGAGGTATATAGTATTCTTTCTGGTATGCAATCTGGTTTACGCTCAGGTTATGGATGTGTCACTGCAGCCTTAAAAAGGTCCTAAATTATGTCACCATTGACCTTGATTCTAAGCCATGTTGGCTGCTATTTTTATTGACTAGGCCAAAGCTTGTGATACGGTAGATCAAGGCTCGATGCTAGGCCCCACACTCTTCTCAATTTACATCAACAACATAGCTCAGGCAGTAGGAAGCTCTCTCATCCATTTATATGCAGATGATACAGTCTTATACACAGCTGGCCCCTCAGTGGATTTTGTGTTAAACACTCTTCAACAAAGCTTTCTTAGTGTCCAACAAGCTTTCTCTGCTCTTACCCTTGCTCTGAACACCTCCAAAACAAACGTAATGTGGTTTGGTAAGAAGAATGCCCCTCTCCCCACCGGTTTGTTTACTACCTCTGAAGGTTTAGAGCTTGAGGTAGTCACCTCATACAAGTACTTGGGAGTATAGCTAGATGGTACACTGTCCTTCTCTCAGCACATATCAAAGCTGCAGGCTAAGGTGAAATCTAGACTTGGCTTCCTCTATCGTAATCGCTCTTCTTACAGCCCAGCTGCAAAACTAACTAAGATGCCATGCAAGAAAACACTCAAACTGTACAGTTTTATCTCCATCTTCATTCAAAGACTCATTCATGGACACTCTTACTGACAGATGTGTTGCTGCTTGACGTGATGTATTGTTGTCTCTACCTTATTGCCCTTTGTACTCTTGTCTGTGCCCAATAATGTGTGTACCATGTTTTGTGCTGCTACCATGTTATGCTGCTGCCATATTGTGTTGCTACCATGTTGTTGTCATGTTCTGTTGCTACCATGTTTTGTTGTCATGCATTGCTGCCATGCTGTTGTTGTCTTAGGTCTCTCTTTATGTAGTGTTGTGGTGTTTATCATGTCGTGATGTGTGTTTTGTCCTATATTTTTATTTTATTGTTTATTTTTAATCTCAGGTGGCCTTTTGGTAGGCCGTCATTGTACTTGCCTAGTTAAGGTTAAATCAAATATAAAATAATGAAATTAATCAACCAATCAATATATACAAACAATTCTGAAAATCACCTGCAATAGAGCATGCTGGGAAATATGATATATGGTTCTACATAGAACCCTTCTTGCCATCTGAAGAATCATCAAAAAACCCTTTGTTTCAAAAAGTTTTCTGATAAAAAAAAACTATCCCTCTGCAAAGAACCCTACTGGAACCCTTTTTAATAAGAGTGTACACAGGCTTGAGAAGTACCAGCAGGGCCGTGTAGTCTCTAACATCAATGGGAGGCCTGTGGGGTTACTGATCCCTTAGCATCTAAGAGTGGATAGCAGAGTAAAGCAAAAAGCATTGTCAATCCGGCGTTTGCATTGACTGTATAGCATTTACTGCGATGCGGCCTCTGCAGAAGTCAGGGGATTCATACTTCTTGCACTTTGAGGAGCAGAGCTGTTGTGAAGGAAGTTGTCAGCAAAGGGAGATTGTGTTTATACAGGACGTTTGCCTGACCTACCGTCAACCAATCATGTCAATGTGGCGCTATAATGGAGCCCTCTGCATTGTTAAAACATTTGGGAGACGCACGGCATCGCCATACGGAGCTTAATTTGGCATCCGGAGGTGCCGCAATTGTGCCACACCCTCCGTCCTGAGCCTCCGATCCACATCAAGCATCAATCGGCTTTAAGAGACTCGCACATATCCTCACATAGTCAGTCGCGCAGGCAGAAAAGTACACACACATAAACACGTCGACAAACAAGTACACACGTGCATGCAAGAACGCACGCATGCACTCACAGACACACAGAGTTACCAACATACCCACACGCTTGCCGATACCTCCATGAACACATTCTCTGTACTACAGCAGCCTCTTGATACTGCTCTATGGTGACATTTGTCTTCAGAAGGACTCGCCTCCCTAATGAACACGCATACCAGGCTTCTGAAAGAGGACGTGTGTTGTAAACAAATCAAATGTATTTATATACAAATCCTACTGACATGTTGTTTTTGGAATCACAGAATCACAGAGAATCAAATGTGATAAATGCAAGAAAGAAAAAAGTAAAGACGAAACCGGAAAGTCCTGTTTGAGGAGAGGAACAAAAATAAAGACCTCCCCTCGCTCTCTCTCATTCTTTCTATCTGTCTCTATGCAGCTGTCTAAAGCAGCCAAGCCAATTGCAGGTCTCAAGTTCCAGTGGTGTAAAGTACTTTAGTAAAAAATACTTTAAAGTAGTACTTGAGTTGTTTTTGAGGGTATCTGTACATGACTTGACTAATAATATTTACTTTTACTTGTCTTCGGGAATGTAGTGAAGTATGTACTTTTTACTCCATACATTTGAATGCTTAGCAGGAAAGGAAAATGGTCTAACTCACACATCCCTGGTCATCCCTACTGCCTCTAATCTGGCATACTCTCTAAACACATGCTGCATTTGTAAACGATGTCTGAGAGTTGGAGCGTGCCCCTGGTTATTCGTAAATAAATAAAATCTAGAAAATATGGCCGTCTGCTTTGCTTAATATAAGGAATTTGAAATGATTTACACTTGTACTTTTACTTTTGATACTTAACACATTTTAGCAGTTACATTTACTTTTGATACTTAAGTATATTTAAAACCAAATACTTTTAGACTAACTCAAATAGTTTTTTACTGGGTGACTTTCACTTGAATCATTTTCTATTAAGGTATCTTTACATTTACTCCAGTATGACAATTGGGTACTTTTTCCACCAATGTCAAGTTCCTAAAGACAAGTCTCTCACAGTGCAGCCAAGCCACTTAGAAACGTACTGCCTAAGAACAGAACAGGAGAAGTATCCCATAGCTCCCATAGGAATAGAATAAACACGTACAACACATGGTTAGGAAGGGACTATGTCCTGAGATTGTGGGTCGTAGACATTATGCAGGTACTATTCATCTGCAGTGGTTCTACACCATAGCGCTGTGCACCATGGTGTGAAGTTGCATGGAAAGCTCTGATGAGAAATTATACCTTTTTGAAAGCTAAAGAAGACCCATTGGGTTCTGTCAGTGCATGCAGTAACCAACTCAACAGGCAAATACCAACTTGCTGCTGGTAGAAGTGTCCGGCAGCTCAAATCACCCTGTATCATTGGTGCAGCGGGGAGAACAGTTTTGCAGGTGCACATTGAAGGGCTCTCTGTGGAATATTTCATACATCAATATCAGATCAATTTCTATAAAATCTTTGCAACTGAAAATGCTGTCCTCAGGAACTTCAGCTTGCAATCAACATAGTATAGCCTACATGCACAAAATATGTGAGTAGACCTCCTTGTGCATGAACATGAACACTTTGGGATATGCAACCATGGCCGATCATTAATGGATATTAAACCAAGAGGAAACTTTACAGCATGATAAGGGCCAGTGCGGAAAGTTTTCACTGATGGGAAGGTGACCTTTGAACTAAAGGCAAACTCCACGTCCACACAACCCTGACAGTATGGACAAGGGCCCCAAGGCAGCAACCAAAGATAATGATTATGTAACCCTCAACTACCACTGCAGTCAGTTTGTGTAGAGGCTAGAATGTAAAACAATTTCCAGTAAAATGTACAGTGCATTACTGGTAGCAATTTGCCAATAATTTATTGTAATTTATTTTACACTACAGCTATTGTATTTCATTTTATGGTAATCCATTTTACAGTACCAACATGTTTACTGCATTCTAATTTACAGTATATTACTGGAATTACCCATGCCGTGACATATTACCCAGTGTTCTTTGCAAGTTTTAATTTTTACATTTACATTGTGGTAATTTAGCAGGCACTCTTGCCCTCAGCAACTTACAGTCACTGCATTCAATGAAGGTCAATACAAATAACGCTTATCACAGTCATAGCAATTAAAACATGTCTATAACCGTTACTTAAAATGTTGTTATAGTTAAATGTTGTTATAGTTAAGGATCCATTGGTGAAAATAATTGAATACTGAACAAAAATATGAATGCAACTTGCAACAATTTCAAAGAGTTTACACAGTTACAGTTCAAATGAGGAAATTGGTCAATTGGTAAATTCATTAGGCTCTAATCTACGGATGACTGGGAATACAGATATGCATCTATTGATCACAGATACCTTCAAATAAATGGGCCTCGGGATCTCGACATGGTGTTTATGTGCATTCAAATTTCCATTGATAAAAATGCAATTGTGTTCGTTGTCTTTAGTTTCTGCCGGCCCATACCATAACCCCACCGCCACTATGGGACAATCTGTTCCCAACGTTGACATCAGCAAACCACCCGCCCACGATGGTGCCGGAGGAGATGGCTGCCGTTTTACAGGCTCCTAACCAGCTGTGCTATTTTGTGTGTTTTTTCCACATTGTTTCTAACTTATTTTGTACATAATGTTGCGGCTACTGTCTCTTATGACCGAAAAAATAGTTTATATCAGAACAGCGGTTACTCACCTCGAACTGGACAAAGATTTTTTCTTTAATGAGTCCGACGCGAAGGATATACTGCTTCTCCAAGACCAGGCCCAAATCCCCATTATTCGTGTAAAGAAAATACGGAAATTCAAGGGGCGGAGATTGGGGTGCCTTGTGAGAATTTGTCGGCAAGTGGGTAACCCGCCTCTACCATCCGTTCTTTTGGCCAACATGCAATTACTGGAGAATAAAGTGGATGATCTCCGTTCAAGACTATCCCAGTAATGGGACATTAAAAACGGTAATATCTTATGTTCCACTGAGTTGTGGCTGAATGACGACACAGATAACCCAGCCAACTGTTTATTTTCTGTGCATCGGCAGAACAGAACCGCTATGTCTGGTAAGACGAAGGGTGGGGTGTGTGTCTATTTGTCAATAACAGCTGGTGTGCGATGTCTAATATTAAGGAAGTCTCAAGGTATTGCTTGCCTGATTACCTCATGATAAGCTGTAGACCACACTATCTACCAAAATACTGTATTACACTGTATTTCATTGCTCTGGCATCAAGTTTTTATTTATTTCACCTTTATTTAACCAGGTAGGCAAGTCGAGAACAAGTTCTCATATTCAATTGCGACCTGGCCAAGATAAAGTAAAGCAGTTCGACTCATACAACAACACAGAGTTACACATGGAGTAAAACAAACATACAGTCAATAATACAGTAGAAAAATAAGTCTATATACAATTTGAGCAAATGAGGTGAGATAAGGGAGGTAAAGGCAAAAAAGGCCACGGTGGCAAAGTAAATACAATATAGCAAATAAAACACTGGAATGGTAGATTTGCAGTGGAAGAATGTGCAAAGTAGAGATATAAATAATGGGGTGCAAAGGAGCCAAATAAATAAATACAGTAGGGAAAGAGGTAGTTGTTTGGGCTAAATTATAGATGGGCTATGTACAGGTGCAGTAATCTGTGAGCTGCTCTGACAGCTGGTGCTTAAAGCTAGTGAGGGAGATAAGTGTTTCAAGCTTCAGAGATGTTTGTAGCTCGTTCCAGTCATTGGCAGCAGAGAACTGGAAGGAGAGGCGGCCAAAGGAAGAATTGGTTTTGGGCGTGACCAGAGAGATATACCTGCTGGAGCGGATATACAGGTGGATGCTGCTATGGTGACCAGCGAGCTGAGAAAAGGGGGGACTTTACCTAGCAGGGTCTTGTAGATGACCTGGAGCCAGTGGGTTTGGCGACGAGTATGAAGCGAGGGCCAACCAACGAGACCATACAGGTCACAGTGGTGGGTAGTATATGGGGCTTTGGTGACAAAGTGGATGGCACTGTGATAGACTGCATCCAATTTATTGAGTAGGGTATTGGAGGCTATTTTGTAAATGACATCGCTGAAGTCGAGGATCGGTAGGATGGTCAGTTTTACGAGGGTATGTTTGGCAGCATGAGTGGAGGATACTTTGTTGCGAAATAGGAAGCCAATTCTAGATTTAACTTTGGATTGGAGATGTTTGATGTGAGTTTGGAAGGAGAGTTTACAGTCTAACCAGACACCTAGGTATTTGTAGTTGTCCACATATTCTAAGTCAGAACCGTCAAGAATAGTGATGCTGGACGGGCGGGCAGGTGCAGACAGCGATCGGTTGAAGAGCATGCATTTAGTTTTACTTGTATTTAAGAGCAGTTGGAGGCCACGGAAGGAGAGTTGTATGGCATTGAAGCTCGTCTGGAGGGTTGTTAACACAGTGTCCAAAGAAGGGCCAGAAGTATACAGAATGGTGTTGTCTGCGTAGAGGTGGATCAGAGAATCACCAGCAGCAAGAGTGACATCATTGATGTCTACAGAGAAGAGAGTCAGCCCAAGAATTGAACCCTGTGGCGCCCCATAGAGACTTTCAGAGGCCCGGATAACAGGCCCTCCGATTTGACACACTGAACTCTATCAGAGAAATAGTTGGTGAACCAGGCAAGGAAATCATTTGAGAAACCAAGGCTATTGAGTCTGCCGATGAAGATGTTGTGATTGACAGAGTTGAAAGCCTTGGCCAGGTCAATGAATATGGCTGCATAGTATTGTTTCTTATCGATGGCGGTTAAGATATCGTTTAGGACCTTGAGCGTGGCTGAGGTGCACCCATGACCAGCTCTAAAACTAGATTGCATAGCGGAGAAGGTGTGGTGGGATTCGAAATGGTCGGTAATCTGTTTGTTGACTTGGCTGTCGAAGACCTTAGAAAGGCAGGGTAGGATAGATATAGGTCTGTAGCAGTTTGGGTCAAGAGTGCCCCCCCTTTGAAGAGGGAGATGACCGCAGCTGCTTTCCAATCTTTGGGAATCTCAGACGACACGAAAGAGGTTGAACAGGCTAGTAATAGGGGTTGCAGCAATTTCGGCAGATCATTTTAGAAAGAAAGGGTCCAGATTGCCTAGCCCGGCTGATTTGTAGGGGTTCAGATTTTGCAGCTCTTTCAGAACATCAGCTGACTGGATTTGGGAGAAGGAGAAATGGGGAAGTTACAGTGAATATCTCAGTATTGTATTAGCACTAACAAGATATAGTCAGATATACTGTATATCATAAGATATCTGGTGGTACTGAACAAAAATATAAACGCAACATGTAAAGGGTTGGTTCCATGTTTCATGGTCCCGCGTTCCATACGCACAAAAAGCTTATTTCACTCAAATATTGTGCACAAATTTGTTTACATCCCTGTTCGTGAGCATTTTTCCTGTGTCAAGATAATCCATCTGCCTGACAGGTGTGGCATATCAAGAAGCGAATTAAACAGCATGATCATTACACAAGTGCACCTTGTGCTGGGGACAATAAAAGGCCACTTTAAAATGTGCAGTTTTATCTCAAGTTTTGAGAGAGTGTACAATTGGAATGTTGACTATCGGAATGTCCACCAGAGTTGAATGCACAGAGATACAGGGATGTGATCCTGAGGCCCATTGTCGTGCCATTCATCCGCCACCATCGCCTCATGTTTCAGCATGATAATGCACGATATCATGTCACAAGGAACTGTACACAATTCCTGGAAGATGAAAATGTCCCAGTTCTTTAATGGCCTGCTTTATTCACCATACATGTCACCCATTGAGCATATAAGGATCGAAGTGTACGACAGCGTGTTCCAGTTCACGCCAGTATCCAGTAACTTTGCACAGCCATTGAAGAGGAGTGGGACAACATTCCACAGGCCACAATCAACAGCCTGATCAACATTATGCAAAGGAGATGTGGTGTCATACTGCGTGAGGCAAATGGTGGTCACACCAGATACTGACTGGTTTTCTGATCCACGCCCCTGCTTTCTTTAAAAGGTATTGGTAAACAACAGACGCAATAGCTGTACTCCCAGTCATATGATATATCCGTAGATAAGGACTAACAGATTTAATAAAATTGACTGATTTCCTTATATGAACTGTAACAGTAAAATCTTTGAAATGGTTGCATTTATTTTTCAGTATATGTTTATTCAGTATAAATGTTATTATTAAGTAACTACTGCCACATATCACTTCAATTGGTACAGCACTCTCACTAAAGGCTGCAACAAATATAACCACTTACAAAGCCTTAAAATATGTTAATGATCAGCGATTCTTTCTCTTCCCACAATATTTCTCCACAATAAACCATAATTTACAGTTTGCTGCAGTAAATATATAGCAAAACAGCAATACAGTACTTTGCTGTTGAATTGTATTGAAAATAAAATCAGCAATTTCTAATAGTGCATATTTAACTATATACACTGTATATTTCAGCATACCAACTGATATCTTGTGTTTTATATCACCTGCAATTTAGACCCTAACAAAAGCATCTAAACTGACAGTGACTACTGGGCAAAACAGATCAAAGGGACATGGCTAGCAACTCAAATATTAAAGGTTCTCTGGTCAGAGGGTGTGCTCGCCACCACCCGCCCCGAGATGCAAGCACGGCAGGGCCCCGCCCCCGGGCCAAAGTGATTTTCCAAGGGCAGTACCAAGTCCCGCCCGACACCCAGCTGAGCGTGGAATCGAGCGTACCCATAACTACCCGGACCAGCATACAGCGTGAAGCCAAAACCACAAAACGTAAATAACAAAAAGCAAAACATACAATAATCCTACGCCCACCCCCACCCCTGATTGGAGGAACTCAAACATTTACACTGTACATTTGTGTATATAACTATTTCAACGCTCAACAATTATACCCTTCAGACAGCCACAGATCAATCCAAATTTCCCAATAAATAATCATTGTAACATTTCCCCGAGCAATACATCTCTCCATTCTCCCATGGCGTCACACTCGGGACTTGAAACTCCCCATCTGCAACATTTCTGCCAAAATTGCCCTGAAAATAAACATTTTACCCAAGGCAGCAATGATATTTCCTATTGACTGACTGTGGTCCTTCAAATCGCCTAACAATAGAGTTTCCAGGTCCAACCGCACCCTGATATTATGGCATAGCAACCATTCCTGGACCTGACTCCAAAAACAAGCTCCCGACGGACAGTATCAAAAGAGATGCTCTACAGATTCTACCTCATGGCAGAGTCTGCAACTGTCTGACTGCTGAATTGTATATAATATCTTATATTAAAAAAAGCTAAATTGATGCATCAGTTGTTGTCTTGTATATCAGTTCATAAACCCGGTGCCATGGTATTGGGACATCGAAACTCTGTTCCCAACTATCTTGTATGTAGCATAGTGGCCAAACCTCTTGACCATAAGTGAAACAGATTTTTTACGATCTATATTGGCTATTTTAAACCATTTATGATGTTTAATTGGTGGCAGACAAACAAGTTCATTCCAACTCTGTATGGCTTCATTTAAAATAAGGTGACATTAAACAGGGTTCCATTGTCAATCCAATCCAATCCAAATTGATAGTTTTAATCTGTATAACAGCAAAGAGCCCCCTTTTAAACATCAGATGTGCCTCTCTAAGAGTAGCTTTGAGAGAGAGAGAGAGAGAGAGAGAGAGAGAGAGGTGTTTAATGCCTTGATATTTAGTAGTTTTAGCTCTCCAAACTCAATAAGAAATAAAAACAATTTGTTGCTGATCTGTCTCCTATATAAACATAATTGTTAGGGAACCACTACCACATACCATTTAAATTGGTACAGCATTCTCACTAACGGGTGAAACAAATATAACTGCTTATTAGACACACCTCAAAATATGTTAATGAGTAAGAAACAACAATACCACACACCCACTAGTGTTCAAAAGGGGTTTGCCACTCCAAAAATCCAGTATTGATATTGTATTCTGAATCACAGTAAATTACTGGCAGCAATTGGCCAGTAAGTTACTGTAGTGTTTCAGGACAAGGTTTGTAGAATTCCTGAAATACAGTATATTATCGTATTCTGTGGGGACACAGCATTCTCACTCACGGTTGCAACAAATATTGGCGGCAGGTAGCCTTGCTGCTGGACCTGAAAGGTCGCTTGTTTGAATCCCAGAGCCGGCAAGGTGGAAAAATCTCAACTGCTTCCTGGGCGTCTATTAAGGCAACCCCCAACACTTCTCTGATTTAAAGGTTGGCTTAAATGTGGAGGATACATTTGGTTGAATGCATTCAATTGTGCAACTGTCTAGGTATCCCCTTTCCCCAAATATAGCTTATTTAAGGCAGACCTTGAAATATGTCAGACTCCCTAAACTGAATAGAGTAGGTCACCGTAGAATGCACAATACCTTTATGTAAACACTGTAGAATGCACAGTAAAATACCATAAATGTGTTACACAGTATTAATTATGGTGCATTGTCAGAGACTCTCCTCCCACAATGCACCGTAATTAATACTGTAAAACACATTTATGGTATTTTACTGTGCATTCTACAGAAAGGTCTTGTGCATTCTATGGTAATCTATTGTATTCAGTTTATACAATATCATACTGTTGATTAATACAAGTTACTGATACAATTACAAAACGTCTAACAGTATATCCTTACCAAGCCTCACAGAGAATACTGTGACCCATGTGTAACAAATTCAGAAAAATAGTGGATGACTAAAAGAAGGCAACAAATGGGTTAAAATCTCAACTAGCCTGGCTGTGGAAAAACCCAGGCAGCATTCCTGTAGCTTGGGGGACTGGGACAGGTACAGCAGGATTTGGGTCAAGTTTCAGACTCACAGAGGAAGTGTGCAATTTGGCACTGAGTGCCACCCTCAGAGTGGGGTCACAGCCAGGGCCTGCCTTTATCAACAGCGACCCTGGAGCAATTGGGGTTAAGTACTGTACCTTGCTCAAGATTTTTCACCTTGTCGACATGGGGATTCGAACCCAACGCTCCAACCTCTAGGCTACATGCCGCTCCAACCTCTAGGCTACATGCCGCTCCAACCTCTAGGCTACATGCCGCTCCAACCTCTAGGCTACATGCCGCTCCAACCTCTAGGCTACATGCCGCTCCAACAACTGTACTCCCAGACAAACATTTTAGCTCCATCACTGAATATGTCCTCAACACCGCCTCTCACCCCTATTTGACATATCAAGAAAAACTTCAAAGTGTAGGCTAACTGGTGCATGGGACAATAAAACATATGTTTTTGTCTTAACTTAACACTTCTGCAATGAGACAAATCTTGAACATTTTCTATAAGTTAAATGCATATCCTAAAATAGAACATCTCTCTCAAGCTCTAATTATTAGGGTAAGGCTCCACTAGGGCCAACATTCGTTACTTTGATTCAAGGAGTGTGCAGTGCAACATGTAGCCTAGTCTATGCGTGGGAAAGAATAACTTAATTGTGCAACTTGGAGTATAAGACTGTCACAAAACTCTCATGGGCAGTTGTTTATTCATAGTAGTAACCGAGTACAAGAGTTATGAACAGCCATACATCACGAAAAGCATGTATCGATATCCATGTCGGATGCGCCGGCGTGCTCGATGTGAAATCAGATTATACAATAACAATGGCCCCAGATATCTTGTTGCAACAATATCCATTCATAGATTTTCTGTTATTTTGCTGAAACTATAAATATGAATGGAATAAATTCCCTCAAAAACATCAGTCGATGAATACAGGCAAATTCGAATCGTAACATTTAAATTCTATGTCAACACCATATAGACATAAAGTAATGCAATTCACATCAATATGTGCAGTAATAAAGCGCTCAAATTGATCTACCTTACAGTAGACAGCCCGATCTGAAGCCGCCATATCGTCAGAAATCTAGTTGCGTTGAGAAACTGTCAGTGCGAGATCCGGAGGAACGAGGAGAGAAAAATAGTCCTCTTCAACACGTCCTTGTTTGTCTCCTAAACAACGCTGTCGCTGTCAAAATTCCCCACCACACAGACCATAGAGCTCGACCCACCCGCCGGAACTGACGTCATAATTGACAGCTGAGGCAAAGAAGCACACACCCCTGACACACCTATCATTTCAACGAATAGAAAAAGTTCATTAAAATATCTCAATTGTCAAACCTCACGTCCTCGCTCATCGTCTCCTTCTCAACATCCATTGGATGAGAAAGCCAGATATCCCGCCTCTCTGTCCTTCTCCTCCAATAGATTTTGAGAAGGAGGAGGGGAGAGAGCACTCGAGAAGGATGATATTGAGATTCTCCCCATGTCTTTTCCTTGTTCGGGACGCTTCGAAACAATGAAATGACGTGAGGGGGAGCAAGGCAAGAACAGTCCGCATCATCCAACTCTGTCCACTCGTAGCTGTTTGCCAATGTAGTAGGAAAGAATGTCACAGAAGCATCAATAACACTAAATATGGGCATTATAAGAACTTTCATGCTCCACTTTTGTGCCCTCATATCTACATTTACTCAATGTTTATATACCTGTATTACCATGTTATAAACATAAACACACACACAAACACACAGGTCATTATTGTAAAATATAATGGGTTCTCAATGACTTACCTGTTAAATAGTGGCAAAATAAACACACACATTCCACTTCAAGTGCCCCTACGAGTTCCCTGAATCCCATGTCATGCCCCCCTCTGCCTCCACAGCTCACCACTGGCCCTAGAGAGTACACTCTTAAAATATGCTGGGTTATTTTTGACTCAGCCAGTTGGGTCACTTGAAAGCCTTGTTCACATTGGCAGTTTGAAGTGACTCAAATCCTATTTATTTGCATATCCGATTCAAATCTGTACTTTCTCCTGCAGTCTAAACAGCCAAAAAACACCTGTACTATGACCACTAGTGTAGCCATGTTACCTTTGTAGGTGGTTTGAAGTCAGATACAAATCGGATTCCTGGCCATGTGACTTGTGTCTGAATGGTCAAATCTGATTTATTTACCCTCAAGTGGCTTTAAGACTGTTATTTGACATATCTTGTTGCTTGCTAGCTACTCTGTTTAAAGTTTTGACAAGACTATATGGTAGCTAACTAGCTTGTTAATTGTTTACAAACAAATCAGTGAATGTGCTAGAAAGCTAAACAGCTACCTAGCTATCTAGTTGACTGCTGTGGCTAGCTATCTAGTTGACTGCTGTGGCTAGCTAGCCAGTTAACTACTGTGGCTACTTAGCTAGTTGACTGCTGTGGCTAACCAAAAAGGACTTGTTTTGTAAGTTGTATAATTTATTCTTTGAGGCTTTAAAAGTGTTCTTACACTATACTTTTGAACATTCAAAGCAACTGTGAAACATCCGTGGCCGGCATTGTTGCCACCTTAGCTTGCTACATAACTTCTGAGTGATAGGAAGCATGAGCACCAGCAATCAGCCTACACCACTGTGAACACACACCTGTTGTTACTATGACCACTAGCGTAGCCATGTCAGAAAATTACTGCTGTCTGAACACACACAAATTCGATTTGGTTACTTGTAACTTGCTGTTTGGACAGTCAGTAGTCCAAAATGGATTTAAAAAAACAAATCTGATCTGAGCATTAAGGCCTGCAGTGTGAACAAGTCTTCAGTTGGGTTATTGAGCTATGATCTACAGAGTTAGAGCAGAAGACTGGAGGCGTGGCTTAACAGGGCGTGGCTGTCAAATAGTTATTTTTGGCCACCTGTGAGAGTACATGTAATTCTGGTTAATCTATTCTGTTGTATTGTCAACACATGTTAAGGGTGAGCACTGACACTTTGGTAGCTTAATGAGGCTTACATAAGTTGAGTTCCTCAAATGCCTATGCGTATCCCAACGTTGGAGTAGTTACAACTTTATATTATTTAAACAATGTTATTAATTGTATATTAAAAAGGTCATTCTTATTCCCATGTTAAATATATTTTTGAGTGACTAAAATATTACCCTTAATATTTGTTTCAGATAAAAATGCTACATTGTGAAGAAAAATTACTTTATCACTCATGTCTGACTACTAAGAAGTTTGAACAGACATGCTGAGTGGGCATGGGGGCCTATATTCATGAGCTCACCCTAACTGACAGCTATTTGAAACACCTATGTCAAACAACTTGAATGTAGTGAGCAGCATTATTCTCTTATACTACTTTGGTGATACACAAAGCAACTCAAACATTGAAATTGTATCAATTATACATCTCCCATTTGCTGTAGTACACAGCAGCACACATGCATGTGTTGACTTGGCAACTATACCTTGAAAGCCCCCCTTTTTGTTCCAAGACCCCCCCTTTTGCACCAGACACAGATTAATAGTGAAACATATAAGTATATTTGCCATAGATTAAAACTGTAAACTTTGTTAATATATTTGCTGACAGTTTACAGTCAAATGTTGGCACCAGTAGAGTAGCTATCTTGCTATATAAATCACGCCCTTCTGCAAACACGCCTTCTCCGATGTTGGTTACAAGGCATAATTTAGTTAAATTGGGTAGAAGAATATCACGTTACCATTGGCGTATTAAAATGAGAAAGTTAGGGTGATGTTACCATGTGCCCTTAACAATCGTGCTTCCTAAATCCAAATTGTTTGACACAGGGCAGGGGACCAGTAACTTCATGATCAAACTTCTCTTTTTATTATTTGATCTGGTTTAATCAAAGTATCATCAAAATTCAAGAAAACTATTATTTTGACTGTTCATGACTATTAACATTTTTAAACAGGAAAATATTGAAGAACACTTAACGTGTACAAAAATGACATAATGAACAGGAATGACATGTTCGCTAACGGGTGGCCAAAAATACCTATTTCAAAGAAACACCCCCAATAGGCCACATCTCCTGAAAATAATCTATGGATCATATTAAAAAAAGACATCCAGTATGAAAGTGAATAAAAACTGATGGCTAAATTAACCCATGTTTGATTAATCCAAAGGTGTGACCTATTTGGGTCTTTGGCAACCCATGAGGATAAATGTCATTCATGTCCATCATTTTAAGTTTGTGCACCATAAATTTGTATTTTTATTCAATTGTTTTGCACATCACACCTTCTGATCTAAATTGCAAACATAACATGATATGGTGGATGGTCTCCTCTGGAAGGTGACCCCAACCATCCTGGTGGTCTCTGTTTTGCTAGTTTTCTGTTCTACCTGATAATTCATTGCACACACCTAACTCAGTCCCTAATTAGAGGGAAAAAATTAAAACATTTAGCGGAATTTGGTTCAAGGTCCAAAGTTGAGTTTGTGGGCGTTTGGTATATGACGTACAGCAGACACGTGGGAGTACCATCACTGACCTCTGGGTCTTGTGCTTCCAGGTGTGTCTGTTCGCTGCTCAGGTTGTCCTTCCTCTCCTCTGCAGATCCAACACCTGTCCCGGTTCCAGGTTTCCTCCAGATGTGACGCTTGACATTCAGGTCAACGAGTTCAATCTCAGTTTCATCAGATCAGAGAATATTGTTTCTCATGGTCTGAGAGTCTTGAGGTACCTTTTGGCAAACACCAAGTGGGCTGTCAAGTGCCTTTTACTGAGGAGCGGCTTCAGTCTGAACAATCTACCCTAAAGGCCTGATTGGTGGAGTACTGCAGAGATGGTTGTCCTTCTGGAAGGTTCACACATCTCCACAGAGGAACTCTGTCAGAGTGACCATCGGGTTCTTGGTATCCTCCCTGACCAATGCCCTTCTCCCCCGATTGCTTAGTTTGGCCAGGTGGCCAGCTCTAGGAAGAGTCTTGGTGGTTCCAAACTTCTTCCATTTAAGAATGATGGAGGCCACTGTGTTCTTGGGGACCTTCAATGCTGCAGAAATGTTTTGTTACCCTTCCCCAGATTTGTGCCTCAACACAATCCTGTCTTGGAGCTCTACGGACAATTCCTTCGACCTCATGGTTTGGTTTTTGCATTGACATGCACTGTCAAGTGAGGAACTGTAACGTAGTTCTTCGTTTGTAGAAAGAGAGTCGGATCGAAATGCAGCGTGGTGGTTACTCATGTCTTTAATGAAGAAAATCGGAACGATACATGAAATAACTAATAAATACAAAAACAACAAACGGAACGTGAAACCTATTACAGCCTATCTGGTGAACACTACACAGAGACAGGAACAATCACCCACAAAATACAAAGCGAAACCCAGGCTACCTAAATACGGTTCCCAATCAGAGACAACGAGAATCACCTGACTCTGATTGAGAACCGCCTCAGGCAGCCAAGCCCATACAACACCCCTACTCAGCCGCAATCCCAATAACCACAAAACCCCAATACGAAATACAACAAAACAAACCCATGTCACACCCTGGCCTGACCAAACAATCAACGAAAACACAAAACACTAAGACCAAGGCGTGACAGGAACCTTATATAGACAGGCGTGTGCCTTTCCAAATCGAAAGAATTTACTACAGGTGGACTCCAATTAAGTTGTAGAAACAAGTCAAGAATGATCAATGGAGAAAGGATGCACCTGAGCTCAATTTCGAGTCTCATAGCAAAGGGTCTGAATAGTTATGTAAATAAGGTATTCCTGTTTTTTATCTTTAATAAATGTGTATAAAAATGATAAAAACCTGTTTTCGCTTTGTCATTATGGGGTGTTGTGTGTAGATTGTTTAGGGATTTAAAAAAATATCAATTTTAGAATAAGCCTGTAATGTAACAAAATGTGGAAAAAGGCAAGGGGTCTGAATACTTTTCCGAAGGTGCTGTACATAGGCACTTAGGATACATTTACTTCGAAATGAATTACATTTTAAAGTTCAAATTAAATCCATAATTAATTTAAAATTCCAAAAAATAAACCATTCAAACAATACATAATCAATTTACATTAGATAAATAAACAAAGGGTCATCCAATCAAACAAAAACAAAACAAAAGCAATACATATATATTTTTTAAAGTCAGTCAATCAGTCACTCCGTCTACAATGTGTCTGTGTCCTTGTGTTGTGGTAGGGGAAGGGATGTGGTCTGGGCTGGCAGTTGCTGAAAGGAATTGGCAGGTGTGGTTGGTCGGTGCTGTTTCCAGGGTTGGTGCTGGTGTTGTGGCTTGGACTGGGAAAACCTGAGTTGGTACTTCTCTTGGGACTGGGACTGGAGGCCAAGGGTTGGTGCTGGGGACCGGGAAGAAAAAAAACAGGAACCAGTAACTGGGGCTGCTGCAGGTGCTAGGTCAAGATTTGGGTCTGTAGAGAAGGGAAAGGACAACCTGAGCAGCGAGCAGACACACCTGGAAGCTTCCATAGGTCAGTGATGGTACCCCCCTATCGCCTGCTCGCTCTGGGCATAGGTCTAGAGCTTTGTTCCTTCTTCCAAGCCTCTTCTAGTGTGCCGATGAATGGTTCCTAGTCCTGGTCTGATTCTGTGAGAGGAATAAGTGCAGAGGGAGAAATGGATGGAGAGGGAGCAGGGGATGGAGGGGTGGTGGAGGGTATGTCCATTGGCCTGGTGTTGGTGCATGAGTGATGCAGCGGCAAGGCTGGAAGAAAGAAGGAGCAAACAGGGCAAGGGATCAGACCCACCTGGCCACAGAGCACTTACAAACAGTTGGTAGGTGTGTTCAATGCTAGTGCTTCCGTGGGGCAGCTCAATGTATGTACCTTGTTTATAGATGGATTCCCTAGTGGGGAGGTAAACATGAACAGCCGTCTGGAGAAAGTCCTTCTGTTCGGAGTCTGTTGTCAGGGTCATGACGTTGGGTTATTGGGGGATGGGTCCAGGTCTGGTGTTGGCCTTGTCATGGCAGATTTTGATATGGACCTCTAGCGGGTTGCTTGTGTTGGGTGGTCTTGACATGCCTCCCCACTAACTACCTGGTGAAACCCTGTACTGTCTTGGTGATGGAATGGGGAATGCTGTGAAGGCAGTTCAGAGGGTCCAAGGGGTCTGGACTGAGGCTGGCTGGTTTGCTGTTGTGTGGGATCAGGGACAGGAAGGGCTACAGGATGTGGCTCTGGGTCATTAAGGAGCGGGGTGGAGGAGTTAGGGGCAATAGGGGGCATGATAGGGAGGTCTGGGTCCATTGGTGGTATGATGAGGGGTCTGGGTTTGGCGGGAGTGTTCGCTGGCGTCGGGGGTTTGGATTCTGGTTTGGCGGGTCGTGTTTGCTGGCGTCAAGGTTTGGGTTCTGGTGTGGTCTTCTGGTCTGGTCTCTTGTTGGTCTGTTGTTTGTCATTTTTGTCCAGTTTGGGTAGTTGTCATCTACAAACTGGAATTGTGTGGTGAGGGGGTCTTCTGGCTGTATGACCTCTCTCTGAGTTAAATGGGGCTGAATCTACGCACTTTCTGAATTTTGACCAAAAGTATTCTAGTAACTGGGGGGTCCTGAAACTGCATTCAAATGATTCCTGTGGCGCTGGGGGTTTCACGGGGCAGTTCACGTCAGACGGCACAAAGCCCATTCCTCTCTGGAGAACTACCCTGCTGAATTCCAGGCGGGTCATGGTTTCTGGTCTGGTGGTTGTTGTTGCTGGTCCTGCTGTTCCCTGGCGTTTGACGGCTTCATCCTTGGCAGGCTCCTCGTTGGAGATTAGTGTCAGCCTCACTGCATCGTAGTGGCTTATCGAAGTATGTATTTCAATACTTCTGAGTATTTTGTCATTTGTATTACACTGGGCTGAACTATAGTCCAATGTATTATGTATTATGTAACAATATATTTCCGGGAGCTTGTACTGAGATACAATTCATATAAGGAAATCATTCATTGTAAATAAATTCATCAGGCCCTAATCTATGGATTTCGCATGACTTGGAATACAGATATGCATCTGTTGGTCACAGATACCTAAAACAAAAAAGGTAGGGGTGTGGATCATAAAACCAGTCAGTATCTGATGTGACCACCATTTGTCTCATGCAACGCAACACACTCCTTCGCATAGAGTTGACCAGGCTGTTGATTGTGGCCTGTGGAATGTTGTCCAACTCCTCTTCAATGGCTGTGCGAAGTTGTTGGATTTTGGCGGGAACTGGAGCATGCTGTTGTAGATGTTGATCCAGAGCATTCCAAACTTGCTTAATGGGTGACATATCTGGTGAATACGCAGCACATGCAAGAACTGGGACATTTTCAGCCTCCAGGAATTGTGTACAGATCTTTGGAGACAGTTTACAATAAATTAACATTCAATTCTCTGGCAACAGCTCTGGTGGACATTCCTGCAGTCAGCATGCCAATTGCGCGTTCCCTCGAAACTTTAGACATCTGTAGCATTGTGTTGTGTGACAAAATTGCACATTTTAAATTGGCCTTTTATTGTCCCCAGCACAAGGTGCACATGTGTAACGATAATGTGGTTTAATCAGCTGCTTGATGTGCCACACCTGTAAGGTGGCTGGAGTAGCTTGGAAAATGAAAAATGCTCACTAACAGGAATGCAAACAAATTTGTGCCAACTCTTTAGAGAAGTACATTGTCTGTGCATATGGAACATTTCTGGCTTATTTTCTGTCAGCTCATGAAACATGGGACCAACACTACAAGTTGTGTTTATATTTTTGTTCAGTGTCATACCCTGTGTGCTTTGCAGTTCATTTTGGTATGTCCATTTTCACATAAACATTTACATATTGGTTATTTGGCAAACATGCTCATCCAGAGTGACTTACAGTCAGTGCATTCAACTAAAGCAGATAAACAACACATATCACAGCCATAGAAAATAAAAGGGTTCTGTAACCGTTACTGAGAATATTGTTGCTGTTTGTGTCGTATACTTGAAAATGTCCTTCCGTATTTTAAAATACTAAATACGTATTTAAATTAAATCAATTTCAAAAGACAATTAATTTCTAGATTATTTTGATACGTTGCTCTTTATTGTATTTTGTCATTGTAATTTGGTAGTTTTGCCCATAGCCTGATGAAAATTCATATAATTCTGTCCAAACAAAACAGGCATACCAGGGCAGGAGGACCTTGTCAATGAGAAGCTTGTATAAAATGTAAAAAACACTTAATTCTAAATAATTGTTTTCATGTAGCTTAAATTCTTCGGCCACGCTAATGTGAAAAATACGAAAACCAGTCCATATCATTGTGAGGAATGCCAAACGCATCATAGCGTGGAGTATTAAGTTACCCACAGTTCATATGATTTAGCAGAACATGCATTAAAACCTTGAGGAGAATGTGATAACATATGGATATTGCAATAATTGTTGCACTAAGTTCAACATTAGTGGACCATTTTTGTTTGTACAGGCCTGGCCAGGTGCTTAGTGTGCAACAACCCGTCCACTGATTACATTTCTCCTGCAGCCTGTTTCTTCATGTTCTGTCCCCGGTCTGGACTCCATCACACTGTGCCATTGGCAGAGTGCTGTGTGTTGCTCCATCAGATCCTGGCTGCTGGCCCAGATACCTTCCTCTTCTTCCCGTACCCTGGGGCCACTTTGTACCCTCCAGACCCCTGTGCTCCAAATACTGTGCTCCACACGCGCGCATGCACACACACATACACGGCCCTGTGGCAAGCGGTAATCGACAGCTCTCTGCATTCCCTGGAGCGGCGCCAAGGCCCCAGCCATGGCCCTGGACGTTTTTCCCTGTGAAGAAAGGATCATTAAGAAGATAGGGCTCATTTCAACACTTTTTGAACATGTCTCAGAGGGGTTGTCAAAAAAAAAGAGTGTCCAGCCATTGGATTTACAGTCTCTCTGTCTGCACCTCTTTGTTTGGTTTCACAATCTGAATCTGGGAATGGACACAAAATGTTTCCCCACAGCTCCTTCATGGGGGATCAACACATTGACTCCCAATGAGACAAAATGGCATAACCATACAGATATACAATATAAACTAAGCAAAAAAAGAAACGTCCCTTTTTCAGGACCCCCTTTTTTCAAAGATAATTCATTAAAAAAACAAATAACTATCATTGACTATCATTGTCTTCAAATATCATTGTCTGAACTACTGACCTACACTGAACAAAAATATAAATGCAACATGTACAGTGTTGGTCCCATGTTTCATAACCTGAAATATATGTATTTTGAAATGGTTCATATGCACAAAAAATGTTAGTGAGCATTTCTCCTTTGCCAAGATAATTCATCCACCTGGAAGGTGTGGCATATCAAGAAGGGGGGTGCTGAGGAGTATTTCTGTATGTAATTAAACCCTATTGTGGGGAAAAACTCATTATGATTGGCTGGGCCTGCTTGTGCCTTCCAAGGCCTACCCATGGCTGCACCCCTGCCCAGTCATGTGAAATCCATAGGTTAGGGCCTAACAAAATGATTTAAATTGACTGATTGCGTCATATGAACTGTAACTCAGTAAAATCATAGAAATTGTCACCTGTTGCGTGTATATTTTTGTTTTTCCTTCTTAATTGAGCCAATCAGTTGTGTTGTGACATGGTAGGGGTGGTATACAGAAGAGAGCCCTATTTGGTAAAAGACCAAGTCCATATTATGGCAAGAACAGCTCAAATAAGCAAAGAGCAATGACAGTACACTATTACATGAAGGTCACTCAATCCGGAAAATGTCAAGAACTTTCTTTTGAAATTTCTTCAAGTGCAGTCTCAAAAACCATCAAGTGCTATGATGAAACTGTCTCTCATGAGTACGGCCACAGGAAACAAAGTCCTAGAGTTACCTCTGCTGCAGAGGATAAGTTCATTCGAGTTTGCAGCCCACATAAATGCTTCACAGACTTCAAGTAACAGACACATCTCAACATCAACTGTTCAGAGGAGACTGGTTGAATCAGGCCTTCATGGTCAAATTTCTGCAAAGAAACCACTACTAAAGGACACCTATAATAAGAAGAGACTTGCTTGGCCCAGGCAAGTTGTGGTTTCCATGGAAATTAGACCGGTGGAAATCTGTCCTTTGGTCTGATGAGTCCAAATTAGATTTTTGGTTCCAACCGCCGTGTCTTTGTGAGACACAGAGTAGGTGAACGGATGATCTCTGCATGTGTTGTTCCCACCATGAAGCATTGAGGAGGTGTGGGGGTGCTTTGCTTGTGACAGTGATTCATTTACAATTGAAAACACACTTAACCAGCATGGCTACCACAGAATTCTGCAGCTATATGCCATACCATCTGGTTTGCGCTTAGTGGGAATATAATTTGTTTTTCAACAGGACAATGACCCAACACACCTCCAGGTTGTGTAAGGGCTATTTTACCAAGAAGGAGAGTGAGGGAGTGTTGCATCAGAATACCTGGCCTCCACAATCACCCAAGATCAACCCAATTAAGATAGTTTGGGATGACTTGAACTGCAGAGTGAAGGGAAAGCAGTCAACAAGTGCTCAGCATATGTGGGAACTCCTTGAAGAGTGTTGGAAAAGCATTCCAGGTGTATTGTAATCAAATCAAATACATTTATAAAAGAAACAACTTTTAGTAGGCACTCGTTTACATCAAGCCTGTCTTGAGCATTTGGCCATAGGTTCTCATCGACACAGTAAATGTCTTCATAGTTCATGCACCTGGGGAAAAACCCAAATCCATGCCTGAAGGAGGTTGGCATGCTCAAGGGGATGACAATCATACACCTTCCACCTGTATTGTAATCATGCATTGTATTTTACAGTATTGTATTGTATTTATGTACTTTAGTGGTCCTTTAGTGGCTCAGTTACTAAGCACATGGCACTAACAACACTAGAGTGGTGGGCTCGATTGCCAAAGGGGTAACTTTGGATAAAAAACCCTGCTACATAAATGGCATATATTACAAAACTGTATTGACCAATGCAATTTTATGAAAGCAGTGGGAAAGCAGGGGGTATGCTATTGAAAATGGTATCCACGAGTTCATCTGACTCGGAGGAGGTAGCGAAGGGGCTTCATTGACAAAATTCTATAGTAGCCCTTTAAAAGATTGCTGTCATTTCACAGTACACTACAGGGTACTAGTTGCAGTGAAAGTAAAGTGACACAGGTGGGTTAAGGCATTATTTTGTCACAGGTGGGTTAAGGTGTTATTTCTGTAGAAGGACAGTATACTGCTGATTAGTTGAGACTATACCTCCAGTGGGATTTGAACTCACAACCTCTTGGTTGCTAATGCCCTGAATTTCCTGCACTGCTGACAGGTCTGGGTGAGTGGCAGAGATTGACCACAGATTTAATGGCAAGAATACAGTTCTGCACTTTGCTAAATGTTGCCCAGAATCAAGCCAATAATTATCTGATTATCTGACAACACCAATGTAATAATAGCAGTGCTCAGAGACACTTGATGTAAAGTGTGCATAAATGCTTTGAGGATTTGAATCTTTTGGGCAGAAGTGCATTAATGTTTCGTGCCACCAGGTACATCTTTATTACGAAAGAGCATATATCCACATACTTTCAATATTAGGGTACCGTTAAGGTACAGTGTTTTTTGGGGGGGTATTAAAAGGTCAAAGGTACACGTAAGGCAACTTCAGAGGTACACATAGGACCCACATGGTTCTGGTCAGTTATTTGTTGGGTAGATATGCAGATAATCTAGCATAATGGTACATTTGTTGAGGTACAATCATCACTGGGCTTTGAAATGTAGGTTGGGCATTATACTGGTGGGGCTCATTACCATATTTGGGTACATGGTCTAATATATGTGTATTTGTGCAAAGCTTTATCATAAAGTTACTGGTCCCCTCCCCCATGTCAAACACTTGCTTAAGAGATGGGATTATTAAAGGGGCATGGTGACATCACCCTAACTCTAATTTTAACACACCGATGGTAACATGATATTCTCTTACCTAATTTGAAATAAGTACCACCTTGTAACCAACATCAGAAGGCATGTCTACAGAGAGCTAGCTACTCTACTGGTGCCAAAATGTGAGTGTTGTGTGTCAGCAAATGTATTTTAAAGTTTACCCTCTTCATCTATGGCAAAGATACTTATATGTTTCCCCTTTCATCTGTGTCAAACCTTGACCCAGAAAATATCAAAAACTATCGGCCTATATCGAATCTTCCATTCCTCTCAAAATGTTTTAAAAAGGCTGTTGCGCAGCAACTCACTGCCTTCCTGAAGGCAAACAATGTATACAAAATGCTTCAGTCTGGTTTTAGACCCCATCATAGCACTGAGACGGCACTTGTGAAGGTGGTAAATTACATTTTAATGGCATCGGACCGAGGCTCTGCATCTGTCCTCGTGCTCCTAGACCTTAGTGCTGCTTTTGATACCATCAATCACCACATTCTTTTGGAGAGATTGGAAACCCAAATTGGTCTACACGGACAAGTTCTGGCCTGGTTTAGATCTTATCTGTCGGAAAGATATCAGTTTCTCTCTGTGAATGGTTTGTCCTCTGACAAATCAACTTCCTCAAGGTTCCGTTTTAGGACCACTATTGTTTTCACTATATATTTTACCTCTTGGGGATGTTTTTCGAAAACATAATGTTAACTTTCACTGCTATGCGGATGACACACAGCTGTACATTTCAATGAAACATGGTGAAGCCCCAAAATTGCCCTTGCTAGAAGCATGTGTTTCAGTCATACGGAAGTGGATGGCTGCAAACTTTCTACTTTTAAACTCGGACAAAACAGAGATGCTTGGTCTAGGTCCCAAGAAACAAAGAGATCTTCTGTTGAATCTGACAATTAATCTTAATGGTTGTACAGTCGTCTCAAATAAAACTGTGAAGGACCTCGGCATTACTCTGGACCCTGATCTCTCTTTTGAAGAACATATCAAGACCATTTCAAGGACAGCTTTTTTCCATCTACGTAACATTGCAAAAATCAGAAACTTTCTGTCCAAAAATGATGCAGAAAAATTAGTCCATGCTTTTGTCACTTCTAGGTTAAACTACTGCAATGCTCTACTTTCCGGCTACCTGGATAAAGCACTAAATAAACTCCAGTTAGTGCTAAATACGGCGGCTAGAATCCTGACTAGAACCAAATAATTTGATCATATTACTCCAGTGCTAGCCTCCCTACACTGGCTTCCTGTCAAAGCAAGGGCTGATTTCAAGATTTTACTGGTAACCTACAAAGCATTACATGGGCTTGCTCCTACCTATCTCTCTGATTTGGTCCTGCCGTACATACCTACACGTACGCTACGGTCACAAGACGCACGCCTCCTAAAAGCCCTGGAGGCAGGGCTTTCTCCTATAGAGCTCAATTTTTATGGAACGGTCTGCCTCCCCATGTCAGAAACGCAAACTCGGTCTCAACCTTTAAGTCTTTACTGAAGACTCATCTCTTCAGTGGGTCATATGATTGAGTGTAGTCTGGCCCAGGAGTGGGAAGGGGAACGGAAAGGCTCTGGAGCAACGAACCGCCCTTGCTGTCTCTACCTGGCCGGTTCCCCTCTTTCCACTGGGATTCTCTGCCTCTAACCCTATTACAGGGGCTGAGTCACTGGCTTACTGGGGCTCTCTCATGCCGTCCCTGGAAGGGGTGCGTCACCTGAGTGGGTTGATTCACTGATGTGGTCATCCTGTCTGGGTTGGCGCCCCCCCTTGGGTTGTGCCATGGCGGAGATCTTTGTGGGCTATACTCAGCCTTGTCTCAGGATGGTACGTTGGTGGTTGAAGATATCCCTCTAGTGGTGTGGGGGCTGTGCTTTGGGGTTATATCCTTCCTGTTTGGCCCTGTCCGGGGGATGTCCTCGGATGGGGCCACAGTGTATCCTGACCCCTCCTGTCTCAGCCTCCAGTATTTATGCTGCAGTAGTTTATGTGTCGGGGGGCTAGGGTCAGTTTGTTATATCTGGAGTACTTCTCCTGTCCTATTCGGTGTCCTGTGTGAATCTAAGTGTGCGTTCTCTAATTCTCTCCTTCTTTCTCTCTCTCTGACATGATGACTCCTTGCTGTCCCCAGTCCACCTGGCCGTGCTGCTGCTCCAGTTTCAACTGACCTGAGCCCTAGGACCATGCCCCAGGACTACCTGGCATGATGACTCCTTGCTGTCCCCAGTCCACCTGACTGTGCTGCTGCTCCAGTTTCAACTGTTCTACCTTATTATTATTCGACCATGCTGGTCATTTATGAACATTTGATCATCTTGGCCATGTTCTGTAATAATCTCCACCCGGCACAGCCAGAAGAGGACTGGCCACCCCACATAGCCTGGTTCCTCTCTAGGTTTCTTCCAATGTTTTGGCCTTTCTAGGGAGTTTTTCCTAGCCACCGTGCTTCTACACCTGCATTGCTTGCTGTTTGGGGTTTTAGGCTGGGTTTCTGTACAGCACTTTGAGATATCAGCTGATGTACGAAGGGCTATATAAATACAATTGATTTGATTTGATTTGTCTGGTTTTAGCTAGTTACTGGCTAGCTAGGTCTTCATCTGTGTCTGGTGTTAGCTAGTTACTGGCTAGCTAGGTCTTCATCTGTGTCTGGTGTTAGCTAGTTACTGGCTAGCTAGGTCTTCATCTGTGTCTGCTGTTAGCTAGTTACTGGCTAGCTAGGTCTTCATCTGTGTCTGATGTTAGCTAGTTACTGGCTAGCTAGGCCTTCATCTGTGTCTGATGTTAGCTAGTTACTGGCTAGCTAGGTCTTCATCTGTGTCTGATGTTAGCTAGTTACTGGCTAGCTAGGTCTTCATCTGTGTCTGGTGTTAGCTAGTTACTGGCTAGCTAGGTCTTCATCTGTGTCTTATGTTAGCTAGTTACTGGCTAGCTAGGTCTTCATCTGTGTCTTATGTTAGCTAGTTACTGGCTAGCTAGGTCTTCATCTGTGTCTTATGTTAGCTAGTTACTGGCTAGCTAGGTCTTCATCTGTGTCTGATGTTAGCTAGTTACTGGCTAGCTAGGTCTTCATCTGTGTCTGATGTTAGCTAGTTACTGGCTAGCTAGGTCTTCATCTGTGTCTGATGTTAGCTAGTTACTGGCTAGCTAGGTCTTCATCTGTGTCTGATGTTAGCTAGTTACTGGCTAGCTAGGTCTTCATCTGTGTCTGGTGTTAGCTAGTTACTGGCTAGCTAGGTCTTCATCTGTGTCTTATGTTAGCTAGTTACTGGCTAGCTAGGTCTTCATCTGTGTCTTATGTTAGCTAGTTACTGGCTAGCTAGGTCTTCAGCCAGCATGAAACAAAAGGGGGAGGAGGGTACTTCAAAACTGACACAGTTGTCAGTGCTGCTGTGAACCGCATCATAAGAGGCCTGCCAAACGGGAAATGTACATCATTAATGCCATTTCAATGTTGTTTGAGTTGCTTTGTGCATCACCAAATTTGCTTGAGATGATTTTACTGCAACACTGCTCACTGCATCCAAGTTTCTTGTCATAGGTGTTTCAAAGAGCTGTCAGTCAAGGCCAGCTCATGAATATAAGCTCCCCGCCCACTCACCCTGTCTTTTCAAACTTCCCGGTGAGAGAAAAATAGAAGTACATTTTCTCACATTTTGAGCCTTTCTTTATTCTATATATACACAAATATTATAGGTGATATTTTAGTCATTCAGAAGGCTATTTAACATGGGAATCAGGATTTCTGTTCAGAACCTTCAAGCATTCTTTGTAGTGAGCACACTTGGGACCCAGCCTCAACTGGACTCAACCTTGAGGTTCGCATGTAAACTGACCTTCTTGCCACACCATCAAGTCAGTGGGCGTGACAGATCAACTACAGTAAGTCACTGTGAATGTCACAATAACTACTTGCAGCAAGCTGATTATTGAAAAGTAAACTTCCCAGTGACCAACTGCCACTAGGTCGTTGAGAAATTCACAGTAACCTGATATCAGCAGAACTTTTGATTGCCACAAACTCAAGCTGTTGATAACTGAGGTGCTCAACCTTAATTAACTAATGGTTGCCACATATACAACGTATTTTAGACTATACCCCTAAATATGGCGATGAGCCCCTCCCCAATACATTGCCCCCACATACATTTTAAAGCGCAGTGAAAGTGAGGTAAACAATAAAGTCATTTTACAAAAATAACACCTTTATTCAACTGTAAACAAATTATATTTTTACTGCAACTCAGTAGCAGGTACATTTTTACAGTGTGTGCCATAAGCACATCTAAAGCATCCTATAACTGTAGAACCTGTCATTGGTTCTACCTAGAACCAGAGGGTTCTTCATGAGAGGGTTCTAAATGGAACGTAAACGGGTTCCCATACCTACAGGGACAAATCAAAGGGATCCCCCCATAGGAACAAACAACAGCATGATTATTTGTTCTAATCTTATAACAACCTTTATCACACCCACAGATCCCTTGACATAGCAGGAAATACAGGTTGTTGGCACCGGAGAGGTTTAGTGTTCAAATCCCAAATGAGGTTGACTCCCAAGTAATCAGAATTGGGCTGGTCTGTGAAACTCGACCCAACATTATCATATTTCCCAGCATACTGTATTGCAGATAAATTCTCTTGAATTGTTTGTTTCAATATCTGTGTTTTTTTGCATGTACACTGATTTATTAATGAATGAATGTATCTTATGCTACACTAACACAAATAACTTACATTTTTCTAAACTAATCCAATCTGTTAGTTGACTTATTGCACCCATTACTGAAAGGGTCTTTCTTGTTTAGATGGTTTAGTTACTCTCATCCAGTTCCTTTTCTAACCCTGGCAGTCATTCTTAATGCAGATTGCAGGAATCCACGCTGGCTGAATTCCAATAGGAATAACACGTCACTTTGCAAACTAGCGTAATGTTACTTTATATTGGTTTTGCTTTAGATTGTACTTTTCACCAATGTTCAAAACACAACGAAGGCTGGTCACCAGCGTAAACACAACGAAGGCTGTTCACCAGCGTAAACACAACGAAGGCTGGTCACCAGCGTAAACACAACGAAGGCTGGTAAATGCCAGCATAACCAACTAGACCAGGGATGGGCAACTACAGCCTTTGAGGGCTTGATCGGTGTCACACTTTTGCCCCAACCACAGCTAACACACCTGACTCCAATAATCAGCTAATCATGATCTTCAGTTTAGAATGCAATTTGTTTAATCAGCTGTGTTTTTCTAGGGATGGAGAAAAAGTGTGACACCAATCTGTCCCCCGAGGACTGGAGTTGCCCATCCCTGAGCTAGACCATGCTGGTCAGAACAGTTTTTACCAGCATCTGACCAGCACTGACATGAATAGAAATTTATGCTGGTCTATGCTGTTTTTGTTTTAGCAGGGACCGTACATCTCTGATGTCAATATCAGATTTTTTATACCTACTGTGAAGTAAAATCGCAATAGTCCTAATAGTATAGTATATACCATACTTTATATGTTTATACTTTACAAACATACATTTTTATGTTGTAGTTCTCAAAATCTGCACTAGGAAAAACAGTAAAGATCTATAGGTTTATCAAACGGTTAAGTGATTATAAATTGAGAGCAGTAGGATTAAGTAAAACGCATTTTATCAAATGAAAATAAAATGATATCAAAAAGTAATGCGAGCATTGCACTGTGAAAGGAAATGACTTGATATGGTCGTGTATTGCAATGTGAAACATATATTTCGAAATGATTACGCTTGGCGAAAAAGCGACTGTGATTTTGTGTGTCCTACTTAGTCAATTGAAAAGGTGCTTAGAGTTTTAAAACAAGTGCCTTTTTGATGATCTGTTTAGAGTTTTGTACTAACAGTTGTACAACAAAATGTCCCACATACCTGTGAAAATTGCACCAAAGGGATTTTTTTAAGGCTCTGCAGAGTGAAATGGCCCTCTACCCCCACCTGCTGCTGAAATGCACACAGTGCATCAACATTCAATCAACTGAAATGAGTTCTGAGAACATCGCTTCTGAGCAGCTAGGGACAGCAGCAGTGTAGATATGTTATTGCTTGATTGTTAAGTGGCTCTGGTCTTGTGCACAAGCAGGCACTAGATGGCGATCTAATCACCTTTATGAATTCGAAGCAGTCATTTCACTAAAGTGGAGTAGATCTTCATACCAGTAAATTGTGTTACAAGTATTAAAGTGGAATACAACTCATCCAAATCATGCACATTATGTGACTACCTAATAGTGTGTTCATAATAGGGGATGGTAATATTTCAGATGAAGGTGTCTAGAGGACACTCATTTAAATGAATGCCTTGAAAAGGACGCAAATGAAGACAGTCACTGTAGGATTGATATGACCTCACCCCACAGGCAGTCACCACTTGAAATTAAAAATGTAGTCTAGATGCTAGGTGGAACAGGCTGGTGAGTGTCTCCCTGAGACAGAGTGAACAGAGCCATTGTGTCATGTGTCTTAGTATTCAGCTCACCCTCCTTTGTCACCAGGGCCAAGACTCACATCAATTCAATATGGTGGCCGGTCAGAGGACTGGTAAGAGGCGCAGGATCCATACTAATATAAGCTGCACTGAGGGTCTGAGAAACTACACACGCATACCAGTTGAAGACGGAGTACTGTATACACGGGTATTTATAATCAATATAAATGGAAAATGTGGCTGATGTACATGTACCCAGGGCCAAATTCTTGGCGTGAGAGATTTAAAAAATCTGTATGGAGTGCAGTTGCATTTTGCAATTTGTTGAGGTAAATTATACCTAACTCAAATGCTTTTTTTCAGATACTGTATCAAGGAGCTGTGATGAGCTTTGCTGAAGCGGGCACCCAGTTCAAAACGTTTTACTGCACTGGGCTAAATCAGGGTCACAGTGACTCTTAGTAGTCTTCAACAAATCTACTTTGAAACACCAGACACACGTGGTTATGAGCTTAGTAAAAGAAGGCACCTATACCATGTCAAACATAGACTTGATATTTATTTCATTTTGAGTTCGCATCCCTACATATATATCACACAAGACTGAAATGGAACAAAACTGTTTGACATAGAAACACCAGATTTTAGATGTTTAAAAAAGGTATAATCTTTATTAATAATGAAATAGATTAATAACATTCCACCCATGAGACCAAAGAAAGAGATACAGCTATCTGCCTGTGTGCTGCTCAAGGCCAGGCACTAAGGTAAAGGTCCCCGTGTGAACCTGAACCAGGCCTGGACCAGCCAGGGCAATAAATCTATCTGTCCTTGCTATGAGATACAGCAGACAGACTGCAGTCCTAGACAGTAAGGCACGTCTGAAACCCATATTGGCCCGATACTGACTGGCAAACACACTCCGTCTTCTCTCTATCTCTCTGCGTTGTTGGCTAGGACTAGGGAGCTAGAGTACTGTCTATCATTTGCTGAGGAGTTTCATATGATTCTTACATCCAAACAGAGCAAAATGAAAGACGAAGTACAGACAGTTGACATTTTATAAAATAATATTTTTTTATTGCTTATTTGAATAAATACTATTTCAAAGTGATCAAAGAACATGGTAGCTACATCGTGATACTAGATTGTCAGTAGACTTTACCTGAAACGCTGCAGTCACCTCTGTAGCTGATCAAAAGCTAGATGACCTCGTTCCAATGCTAGATTATCATGTGGTGCCAACAGCGCCCTCTGCAGTTGTCTGGTGTAGTGTTGCTGCCCTTCAGGGAAGGCAGTAAGTTGTATAGTTATCTCCTGATGGGGCAAAATCACTACCCTGAAACCACACAACCTACTACCTCACCCCGTGCGAACATCAGAGAGGCAGATCACTTTCATGGCAAAATAATAAATACATCATACAAACAAAAGTATTGAAATGAACAAAGAGCCATACCAAACCAGAACCAAATGATGCATAGATGCCATATGAATGACATTACAAGCATGTTATCATCTTGAATTGGTTCATATTCCCATCGAGGTCCGGGTGGCGGGCACGCTGCAGAGATGATGGATGATATTACAGCCACTTCAGGAAAGACAGTAAGTTGTATAGTTATCTGACAGGAAGGGTATGACCCTAAAACTATACAACCTACTACCTCACCCCAAAGGACCATCACAGACCCGGCGGCCTACACTGGTACTCCAGTACCTTAGTCCCAGTCAACCAGGTCAGGAACACAACTTGTTTTCATTTTTTTGAAAAGGAGATGAGAGTTTGGATCCACTATTGTAATTTCTCGATTTATTTTTGGACAGGACAGATGTTAAGTCCAAATCAAATCAAATCAAATGTATTTATAAAGACCTTCGTACATCAGCTGATATCTCAAAGTGCTGCACAGAAACCCAGCCTAAAACCCCAAACAGCAAGCAATGCAGGTGTAGAAGCACGGTGGCTAGGAAAAACTCCCTAGAAAGGCCAGAACCTAGGAAGAAACCTAGAGAGGAACCAGGCTATGAGGGGTGGCCAGTCCTCTTCTGGCTGTGCCGGGTGGAGATTATAACAGAACATGGCCAAGATGTTCATAAATGACCAGCATGGTCAAATAATAATAATCACAGGCAGAACAGTTGAAACTGGAGCAGCAGCATGGCCAGGTGGACTGGGGACAGCAAGGAGTCATCATGCCAGGTAGTCCTGAGGCATGGTCCTAGGGCTCAGGTCCTCCGAGAGAGAGAAAGAAAGAGAGAATTAGAGAGAGCATACTTAAATTCACACAGGACACCGGATAAGACAGGAGAAGTACTCCAGATATAACAAACTGACACATGAACTACTGCAGCATAAATACTGGAGGCGGAGACAGGAGGGGTCAGGAGACACTGTGGAGAGACAGACAGAGATGGTTACTGAAAGTAGTTTGGGGCAAAGGCAGTCGGTCACCAAGGGGGCATGTGTGGTCCTGTACCAGAAGAAGACAGCTTCAACACACCTCAGAAGACATAGAACAATCGTTAGGATTGAAGCATAAACACACAATCACAGAGAGAGAGAGAGAGAGAGAGAGAGAGAGAGAGAGACAGAGACAGAGAGAGGGGGAGAGAGAGATAGAGAGAGAGAGTAGGAGAGAGAGAAAGAGAGACAGAGAGAGAGAGAGAGAGAGAGAGAGAGAGAGAGAGAGAGAGAGAGAGAGAGAGAGAGAGAGAGAGAGAGAGAGAGAGAGAGAGAGAGATTGAGAGAGCGGTAGAGAGAGAGCCAGAGAGAGGGGGGGGGACACTGGCCTCACTCCTTCCTCCTCTCTCCATCAGGCTCTAAGCAGCTTGTCAGGTAGCAGCATCTGGAATGACCTAAGAGCTAAAAATCTATTACTTGTAGAAAGGGGAAAACTTAAACTTGATATTTGGCTTCTTGCAACCAAATGTAGGAACAAGGTAATTGTAAATTAGTTATTCCCTCAATCAAGTTCCCGGTGAAATGAAAATAAAATGAAATTGGTGTGTTGATGCAGAAGTATGCACCCAAGTACGCACATACATTCTCTCATTCACTTCACAGGGCCTGCTGTCAAGTCAATCAATCACATTGGATAGTGCTCCTCTGCTACTATATCCCCTAGGAGCAGGAGAGGACAGTACAGAGAGTCTTGAGAGGCCCATTGTGTCGGCTCAGTAGTAAGGAGGATTTTGTTGCCTGCATTATTAAACATAGCTTTGCTTACTGTTCTGGTAAGTAGATCACTGGAGGCTTGGCTTCTAGGTACAATCACACACATGGACACACATGGACACACATGGACACAAAGACACATGGACACACACTTTAATCCATGTTTACTGGAAAGGAGCGGTTTGGGTTCACAAGGTGAAAACACTTGACCTTAGCTTGCTGATTGGACATTATCTTCCAATATGGCAGACGGCTGTAGAGTTATGATCCATATTTGACACTATGCTGGTAAAGGAATTCCTTTGAACATGGACCAGCTGACAACATCCAGTGAGACGCAAACACACACATACCCACACACACTCACGCACTAGGGTTCAGATTTTCATACCATCATACCGTTTCTGTACCATACTGGTACAGAATATATATACCATATATACAGTATATATATACCATATATATAAGGTATTACCTAATGTGCAAACAAGGGGCGCTTTTTTGTAAAAAAAAAAACCTGCACAAAACTATTAAGGCAACAGGGATCTTGATCCAGGAGAGGATTGAATGTCTCTGCTGTAACCAAGAAGCTTGATCCGGACATCTAACCACTTAGCAAGTTAGCAAACCAAATGCATAGCTAGAGGCCTGAGCTGGATATCATTTATTTGACACATCTTAGATTTCTTATAGTTATATAGTTATACTTAACCAAAGCAGTGGCTGTCTACAGACAGAGGCTCACAGACCTTCCTGCCCTCCATACTGTACACAGTACCTCCCTACACGCCTGCACACATGCACACACACACACACACACCCTCTCCTCAAACGTACACCCCTCTCTGCATTCCCCCTGTCAGAGCTTCTGTAGACCGGTGTGTGTGTGTGTGTGTGTGTGTGTGTGTGTGTGTGTGTGTGTGTGTGTGTGTGTGTGTGTGTGTGTGTGTGTGTGTGTGTGTGTGTGTGTGTGTGTGTGCAGCGCAGAGAGGTAGCCAGGTGCAGACAGGAGGAATCCAGACAGACACGTCAGAGCGTTTAAATAGGGAAGCATGGCTTCTTAGCCCCCTGGGTTAACGGAGGGAGCAGGCATGGACATCTATTCATACCAGGTTTAGAGAGGGAGACGCATAGCGCAGGGAGCAGGTTGGCAGACCAGGTCCAGTTACACATGGGGGATTCTGGTCAAAGTCAGACAAGCTGACCTCCCTATAACCTCTGGTACTGATATGGGCCTCGAGAGGTGTCCTGGTGTGTATGCTGTGCATGTTGACTGTCTATGGAGTGATATTCAGCTGTGCATGTTGACTGTCTACGTAGCGATATTCAGCTGTGCATGTTGACTGTCTACGTAGTGATATTCAGCTGTGCATGTTGACTGTCTATGGAGTGATATTCAGCTGTGCATGTTGACTGTCTACGTAGTGATATTCAGCTGTGCATGTTGACTGTCTACGTAGTGATATTCAGCTGTGCATGTTGACTGTCTGTCTCAGCTGTGATATTCAGCTGTGCATGTTGACTGTCTACGTAGTGATATTCAGCTGTGCATGTTGCATGATATTCAGCTGTGCATGTTGACTATGGATATTCAGTGATATTCACCTGTGCATGTTGACTGTCTGTAGTGATATTCAGCTGTGCATGTTGAAAGTGATATTGCTGTGCATGTTGACTGTCTACGTAGTGATATTCAGCTGTGCATGTTGACTGTCTAGATATTCAGCTGTGCATGTTGACTGCAGTGATATTCAGCTGTGCATGTTGACTGTCTATGGAGTGATATTCACCTGTGCATGTTGACTGTCTATGTGATATTCAGCTGTGCATGTTGACATCTAACCATACACCTGTGCATGTTGACCTAGTGATATTCACCTGTGCAACCTCATCTAGTGATATTCAGCTGTGCATGTTGACTGTCTATGGAGTGATATTCATGCATGTTGACTACAGTGATATTCAGCTGTGCATGTTGACAAGTGATATTCAGCTGTGCATGTTGAGCATGATATTCACCTGTGCATGTTGACTGCTATGGAGTGATATTCACCTGTGCATGTGTGTCTGTCAGCTGTGATTCTCATCACACACACTGTATGGAAGCAGCATTAACCAACATTAGCTGACCAGCACCAACCTCACAGACAGACGCAGACAACATGCAGCATGGATCACCGGAGCAGGGAGCTTTACCCACCAGTTTCTCATCAGACAGACAGACAGACAGACAGACAGACAGACAGACAGACAGACAGACAGACAGACAGACAGACAGACAGACAGACAGACAGACAGACAGACACACACACACACACACACACACACACACACACACACACACACACACACACACACACACACACACACACACACACACACACACACACACAACCCTACCCCTTATCCCAACCCTAAACCTAATGACTAACCCTAAACCAAACCCCTAAAATAGCTCTTTTTACAAGTGAGGACAGGCTAAATGTCCCCACTTCTCTGAATTTTATAGTAAACACACACACACACACACACACACACACACACACACACACACACAAAAACTAACGTGATAGAAATGTGATTTTCCCAATTCTATAGCACAGAGAAACATGGCATTTGGTCCTCTCTCAAAAAGAATCCAGAAAGGCCAGCCATAACTGTAGCCTCCAGGCTCACTATTGTACAGGGACTGTGTGATCAGCAATATGACCCAAAAATACTCTTCTGCCCACCTGCTTTATGGCTCCTGTTCTATTCACTCCTCGGGTCTTATCGCCCCTTTGTCCTTCGTCTCAGTAATGGCCATAGTCCCACTAATACCCACGAGCCACCATGCTAACAGAAGCACTGATGGAGCCATGCATCTTCCTGGTGACCCGGAGGGCCCCCCGTCCATTAAGACAAATCAACAGTTCTGACACGTCCAACCCTCCACTTTGGCTGTCCCCCCTGCACCCCTCGATCTGACGGTACCCCAGCGCCTGGCCATCTGACGAGACTTGTGCCTGCCGCGGAGCGTCCTGCCTACACAGAGCTCCATCTGTCGTAGGGTCTATTAATAGAGGGTGGGACACATACCTCTCCTCTCCTCGCTCTCCCTGCCTCTGAACTGGCTGAGAGAGTGGGAGGACAGGGGGCTAATGTATATACAGTAACTTTGATGAACAGGTTAGCAGCTAGGATGGTTAGCTACTGTACATTTAGCTAGGATACAGCTAGCTACTATTGTACAGTTATCTATTGTACTGTTAGCTACAAATAGCTAATGTTAACTATAGCCGACATACAGTTAGCTACAGTTAGCTGCTGTATTTTACCATTTGAGCCCTTGGCAGGATCAGGTCTGCCATTAAAACCACTGTTGTCAATGCTAGCTAGCTACTCAGGTTAAGTATCCTCATGAGTCACATGGGACAATCATAAAACCCATTGATAACGGGAGAATAGAAAGAGAGATCAGAGATCAAATAAATAGCTCACGAGTCCAACTCGATTGTTCCTCAGGCGTGTGAGTGTGCGAGAGTGTGAGTGTGTGCGTGGGTGAGTGTGTGTGTGCTTGTGGCAGTGTCAGTAAGTGTTAGTGTGAGATATGCGCCCATGTTGCGCGGCCATCTGCTTTGTGTGTAACCATAAACAAACGCAGGCCCACCAGAGGCCAGGCAACTTCACAGTATCATTTCCACAAGGTCCGGTCTAGACTGCAAGCACAGGGAAATGTATCCATGCTTGCATGTCTCTGGGTAGATGATTCATAGATACGGTTATAACGGGAACGGTTATGCAATATAATTTATAATTCATCACCACAAATACAATATGTAGGCTGTTCTGTGCCATACTGGAGCACATGGCAGATTAGAGGAAGGATATTAAAGAGAGAGAGAGAGAGAGAGAGAGAGAGGGAGAGGGAGAGGGAGAGGGAGAGGGAGAGGGAGAGAGAGAGGATGAAAGAACTGAGCTATGGGGGTGTTGACTGTCAGAACAGTGTTCTACAGCCTAACGTAGGCTTCTGTTGAGTCTATGTGGGTCTACTGGTAGCCTATTGGCTATTGGCTAAAAGGGGGCAATATTTGAGTTTGCTAACATTGCTAATAAAGGAATGACGCACAGTTAGCTTAGCATAGCTAAACACCATGGGTCTTTGAAGCCTTGTCCCTTGTCCATATAGCCGTGGTAGTATGGCCAGGCAGCATGGGATCTATACACTATTATGTCTGTCTAATCGAATGCCTGGCATGCGCAGAATTCCAGAGCCGCGGGCAGTACTGGCTAAGGATTGGAGGTTTGGGGCTTAGCGTGGGTCTGAGGTTGGGGTCAGGGTTGGAGCTGGGGCTGGGGGCTTGGCTGAGGATGGGGCATGGGGCTGGAACTGGGGCTGAGGTTGGAGCTAGGGCTGGGGAAATGGTAGGGGCATTGGATAGAGCTCGGGCGGCCCCGGCTCTTCTGCACCATAAGCAGGCCAGGCAGGTTGTGTTACGGGTCAGGCCAGGCACAGACTTGCTGGGGGAGTCGAACCAGGGCGGGGCACGGAGGGAGCTGGGGTGGGGGGACGGGGTTTGTGCAGCTGCAGGCCTTGCCAGCATCACATTTTGGGCCAATGGAAAAACACAGTTTATGGCGTCTGTCCAAGGTCAGCTCTTTGAGAAGAGGAGCTGGGAAGGGTCTGTCTTCAAGGCTTCAAGGCTGTTTTTGTATGCAGTCAGTCAGTCAGTCAGTCAGTCGGCAACAATTAAACCTCCAAATAAGAAAAGAGCAGATTCTGTATTCCTTCCTGTCACTGTACATTAACATACCTCTCTCCCCCCAATATCCTCTGGACTAGTGCCCTCTTCTCTCCTCTTGCCCCATCTAGCCTACCCCATCCCTTCACTTTTACTCTCTCTGGACAACTCCTCTCTCTCTCTCTCTCTCTCTCTCTCTCTCTCTCTCTCTCTCTCTCTCTCTCTCTCTCTCCTCTCATCCTGCTACCTGACTACTTTGGCAGAGACACACAAAATGGATGGGAGAGCTGCAGGGGGCTGGGGGGAGCTGAAGGCAGAGAGCGGACACCATTTTGTAACGGTTTCAGGCATAGCAGAGAGATAGCGGTGGTTGGCTAGACATAGAACTTTTTATGCCCCAATGGATTCTGAAGATTAGGTACGGTGTGTGTGTGTGTGTGTGTGTGTGTGTGTGTGTGTGTGTGTGTGTGTGTGTGTGTGTGTGTGTGTGTGTGTGTGTGTGTGTGTGTGTGTGTGTGTGTGTGTGTGTGTGTGTGTGTGTGTGTGTGTGTGTGTGTGTGTGTGTGTGTGTTTTAGCCACCTGCACTTGGTAATTGCTATTTCAAATTAAGATGAGGCGGTCATAAATACTAAACAAATCCAAATCTATTCAATATGATATATTACAAATTGTATTATAAAATAGCTTACAATAAGTTACTTACTGCTAGGGCTGTCCGTTTGTCTGACCATGGGGTTCTCTAATTGGCCAAAAGTACCGTGTCAAGGTCTGAGTCAGTCATGCAGCCTAGAGAGAGAGAGAGAGAGAGAGAGAGAGAGAGAGAGAGAGAAACAGCGAGAGTGAGGAAGAAGAGAGAGATAGATAGATCCAGTCTCTGTAGTCTGCTGACTAATGAGCTCACCCCATATTCTCCCCATAGTCTGACTTGGGCAAGGAAACTCATTAGTGGAGGATGTACCACACCACAATCTCTCTGCTCTCTCTGCTGAACACTGAACACACACACCAAAACATTCATCGGCACCAACAAAAATCCTAGCAACCACAACACAACAACATTTTCCTCAACAAATGACCTATATCAAATGCCTTATAAGGCCTGGTGAAATAGCTCAGAGTGTAAGGTGGCTGCAAGGGTTAGAATCACAGATTATATATATTTTTTGTTTGAAAAGTAGAAGTTACACTGATTGTGGTAGTGTGTTCTTAAACATTTATTTTACCTTTATTTTACTAGGCAAGTCAGTTAAGAACAAATTCTTATTTTCAATGACATCCTAGAAACAGTGGGTTAACTGCCTGTTAAGGGGCAGAACGGCAGATTTGTACCTTGTCAGCTCAGGGATTTGAACCTTTCGGTTACTAGTCCAACGCTCTAACCACTAGGCCACCCTGCCGCCTTGGTAAGAAGGGAATGGCAGCCAACATCTTTTAAATAAAGATTCAATAATGAGGAAGTGCTTCTTCACCAAGACACACCGCTAATAATATTCCATATTACATAGACATGAACATTTAAATGCACAATGTTTTATATACTTTATTTATTATCATCTACTTCACATATTCGTTATTTGACTCAAAGACTAGCAGTAGGATTTTTAACAATTTAGTTTGTTCCAAGTGGGACTCGGACCCACACGGTATACAAAAGTTTCCAGGCTTGCTGCCGTAATGGAGACAGTTCTAACCATGAAGGTAAATTACCTGACAAAATCATGGGCCTCTTTTATTTTACAGAGCGAAAGAAGAATTTAAACGTATGTACATCTTGTATTATCGTGCTACATCTTTTCCCGTAAAAGTACAAGGATGTGCGTGATAGGAAAAAATGCTGAACGTAGTCAAGAATGCAAAAAAACGTGCCATTTGAATTTTGTCAAGTCAAGGACGCATGAAAATATATTGTCCTATGGTCTAAGACCTTGTGGAACAGCTAGACTTTGAACAAGGAGGATTTGCTATCTCTCTCTGTAGCACAAGTTGACCTATGTTAAAGGGAGTTTATGGAATGTTATGGAAAAACTGTTGACTTGTCTTAATGGACAGGGGGGCCGTGTGTGTGTGTGTGTGTGTGTGTGTGTGTGTGTGTGTGTGTGTGTGTGTGTGTGTGTGTGTGTGTGTGTGTGTGTGTGTGTGTGTGTGTGTGTGTGTGTGTGTGTGTGAGCGAGTGTGTGTGTGTGCCTACAGATCTCCCATGTGATGGCGAGTGTGTGGAGGTGAAAAGGACGAAGGACGGGGGTAGTTAGTTATCGTCATTAGTCAACGCTCAACAAAGCACAAAGAGAAGGAGAGAAGTAAAGGGCTGTTCCTATTGGACTGGAGGAGAGGACCACCAATTACCAGCCTCCACTTAGCCGTACTGCTGAAGGGTGATAATTCTGCACAAGGACATTAATTGCAGCTGCAGTATGTAGCCTTGCAGAGGCAGCCAGGGGTCTTTTATATATTGTTTCTAATGTTTGTAATTACAGTAGGGCAAGATGGCCCTATGCCCGTGCATGTTTATGGCCCTGCTGTGAGGAACCCGACTCCTGTGACGACGGAGCAGAGGCAGTGGAACTGTACTGTGTTGACAAGTCAAAAGGCTTGAAGAAGAAGGTGCAGAATGCAGAGGGCCGGGGACATACAGTATCTGTGATGTGTGGGTGAACCAAGACACACTGTAGGATGGCATAGTAAAACGCAACCATTTGAGCTATAAAGGCTTTACAAAGATGCCCAACTGTTAACAGCAAGCAACAAACTACTTTTTATTGTATTCTCCAAGCTCCAAGTAAGAGCATACTGTAGGTCCAAATATTCATTTTCTTCGCCTTGACAGTGCGAGGGTATTCACTTGTTCTACGACTACATGCATTTCCACAATAACCTTCACTTTTCATTTTTTGTTGTTGTTGCAATTAATGACGTAAATGTAACAATATCACCATCCAACAAATTACAAGACCTAGAAATGGTTACAACCAAATCAAGATATAACATGTTCAGATACATTCACTGACTAACAGTACTAAATCTAACACACCACATGTTCAGATACATTCACTGACTAACAGTACTAAATCTAACACACCACATGTTCAGATACATTCACTGACTAAAAGTACTAAATCTAACACACCACATGTTCAGATACATTCACTGACTAACAGTACTAAATCTAACACACCACATGTTCAGATACATTCACTGACTAACAGTACTAAATCTAACACACCACATGTTCAGATACATTCACTGACTAACAGTACTAAATCTAACACACCACATGTTCAGATACATTCACTGACTAAAAGTACTAAATCTAACACACCACATGTTCAGATACATTCACTGACTAAAAGTACTAAATCTAACACACCACATATTCAGATACATTCACTGACTAACAGTACTAAATCTAACACACCACATAATATAATAATAATATATGCCATTTAGCAGACGCTTTATCCAAAGCGACTTACAGTCATGTGTGCATACATTCTACGTATGGGTGGTCCCGGGGATCGAAAAGTACGCCATGCTCTACCAACTGAGCTACCACATGTTCAGATACATTCACTGACTAAAAGTACTAAATCTAACACACCACATGTTCAGATACATTCACTGACTAACAGTACTAAATCTAACACACCACATTTTCAGATACATTCACTGACTAAAAGTACTAAATCTAACACACAACTAAAAGCTTAACAATCTCCTTCTACTGGCAGTCTTTAGTTTGAAAAAATGGTGGCGAGGAGAGGAGGGATTGGAGTGGATGAAATAGCAAGTGGGAGATTTCTGGATAAACCCTCTGACACTCTGCTCCAGTAGCCTACCTCTAACTTTACACTTCTGCAGTCTGCAATTTTTCTAGGACAAAATCGCCATGGTGATGACTGAGGCCAAAAAAGGGAGGGAATATATGAGTGCTGGAAGAAAAACTAGTAGAGGCTCTCAGCCCAAATGCTATCTGGAATATCACTCAGTCTGGCAGGTACATAAAACAAGTATCCTTCCAAATGATGCATACTCTACTAAGGGGCCCTTTGGACGTGGTACACTACCCATTACAAACTATCTAAAACTTGACTAACTAGTGCCTGGAACTAGCCCAAATGCAAGTTTATTTTGCTGGTGATTTGACTCGCTCATTTGGTCTGCTGAGGTAAACTGATTGAGTGCAGGTCAAAGTTGAGACAAAAGGGCCTACATTGGGGACTTCCAGCGTTAGAGGAGGAAAATCATCATCATCCCCCAAACTCTCCCCCAGTCCAATATTATGTCATTATTACTATGCTCAGCGTCTCGGCGGAGCTCGTGTGGTTTCATGGATAAATCTCATGTGACGTGCCTGATGACATCCCGATAAACGCAGAGAGAATAAAATGGCCCCCAATCCTCAGTGGTCAGCGGCGTAATGGGCTAATGGCTTCCATGTGTGAGGAGAGGAGAGGAGAGGAGAGGAGAGGAGAGGAGAGGAGAGGAGAGGAGAGGAGAGGAGAGGAGAGGAGAGGAGAGGAGAGGAGAGGAGAGGAGAGGAGAGGAGAGGAGAGGAGAGGAGAGGAGAGGAGAGGAGACATGACTAGGGGGTCTGAGGGGAAACCTACACAGTATTTCTGCTTCTGCCCTCTCTGGCCCCATTGTATTGCATATAATCCTGCTTTACACAGAGACGAGAGGACCTGCAGTGTCCACTGTTACCCACTCTCGTCTTCTTTAGCCTCAGTGCTGTGAACCTGGAAAGCTAGACAACACAATCGATAACTGAGACCAGCCTTAAACATGCCAAATTTAAGTTTATTTAATTAATTTACATGGGAGAGTATAATTTAACTCTAGAATTGTATGACAAATAAAATATAAAGGGTTCTGTAAACAAACAAACAAACAAACAGCATTAGTTGTTTTTACATCTACACATACATTTATGAGCTTTAGGGCTGTCCCTGAAAAAAATAATATTGGTTGACTGAATGTCGTCTGTTTTTTAACATGTACTTCTCCATATATAGACACACCCTATGTGTTTTAATAAAATAAACTAATTCCAGTTTGTCTGATGCTTTAAGCTTACGGTTTGATGCCTGAAGAGGGCGCCAGAGATCTAGATAACCAGAAGGAGAAAAAATACACTTAACCTGACCCAACTATTCTCCTCCCATTCCTGCTGACTTTCCCATATTCTGCCATTACTCTCCTGAAGTTGCCAGTAATAGGCTACAGTAGGAGTCAGCAACCTTTCTCGTGTGGAATTCCAATTTATCTGACTATTTCTACTGATCTGTGTGCCAGTTATGGTTTTCATATGCACATTTTCATTTTAAAACATGTTTTATAATAAAGTCTTCATATCTCAAAATCAACATCATGTGCTTAATCACAATTCTATCTAAATGAAAATGATACAAACCTAAAAAGTAACTTCTATTACCATTGCCAATATGTTAAAAATAGCCTAAATAAAGCCAACACATAAAAACATTGCGGCCTGCAGGTAGAAAACATTCTGATAAAAATAAATATCCTATGAATCACATTGGCTACACATGGCCAGTCTGCAAGGAACTTGAAACATTGTGTCAACTATTAACTAAATGGGTCCGGTCTGAAGCTTGTGCTAGCGAACTTGCAACATTGTATAAAATATTTTGGGCCCTCAGAGTTTCCCCGCATCGGGACATTCACAGCTGTAGGCTACTTGCGCTTGGATAACAAGCAGTGGTTGACTTGGGCAGGAGCTCACCGGAGCTGAGTACAGGCACCTCAAATGATCTACTGCTCGAGCTCCTGTTCCCCTTATAGAATATTAGCTCAGAAGTATTGTGGAGCTCCTGCACCTAAATATAAACAGTACCAGCGCCCAAAATGAGTACCGGAACCTTTTTCAGTTCAAGTCAAGCACTGATAAGAAGCCTATTTTATGACATTTCAGAGCATGACATTTTACCCTTTCACTCTGAGTAGTTATCGAAACAGAGAGAGCTGGAAAGATGTTTTAAATACACTGAGAAACTATTGTAATTCTCAATGCATGTGAAAACAGACTTTGTTTGCTTGCTGTTTGAGGTGAAGAAAACGTTACTTTGAGAAGCTCCACAGGTCATTAGTGGTGGTGCGTTAAGCCAACCAGAAGTACTACTAGATCCCCAAATGGGCACATTTCTATCCCTACATTTGCTCGTAGCCCAGGTAGCCTATAGGAATACTTATATGCGTGCGTGCCCTTACTCAACATTGACAGGAGCGCTCCAAACAAAAGACTCAATTGTCAAAACTCGTAAATTAAATTAAATAATCCAAAACTTGTTTCTCACAAGTGTAGCATAGCTTGTGGACTCTGAAAACAATGTGTCCACACCGACAAGGAGAACAGGAATAAGAGAACAGGAATAATAATATTGAATGCATTAACAGAAATGACCGTAACCAAAATAACAAACATTGTAGATAATAAATTATAGGAATTAACAGTAAATGTACTACTGGTGATTATATGTAACTGGGAATTGATATACAATAACAATCAAACGCAAACAGTTCACACAATTAAGTTATGAAACAATGAATGTGCACATATTGGGAAAGAGCGCATTCTGGAGAGAGAAGTGCATTGTGCATCTGGGCGCATGGTCAATCAGACTCCTGCATTGGCCATGCAGCATTTACGGTGATACGGCCTCAGCAGAAGTCAGGGCATTCATACTTCTTGCGCTTTGCTGAGCAGTGCAGAGCAGTTGTCAAGGAAGTGAGTTTGTGTTTATACAGTATGTACTGCCCCCCACCTACCGTTTTTTTCCATCTACACACAATACCCAATAATGAAAACACACCTGAGTCAATACTTTGTAGAAGCACCCTTGGCAGCGATTACAGCTATGAGTCTTTCTAGGCAAGTCTCTATGAGTTTTCAACACCTGGATTGTGCAATATTTACCAATTATTATTTTCAAAATTCTTCAAGCTCTGTCAAATTGGATGTTGATCATTGCTAAAAAATATATTTTCAGGTCTTGCCATAGATTTCCAATTAGATATAAGTCAAAACTGTAACTCAGCCACTCAGGAACATTCACTGTCTTCTTGGTAAGCAACTTCAGTGTAGATTTGGCCTTGTGTTTAAGGTTATTTTCCTGCTGAAAGGTGAATTCCCAGGTTCTGGTGGAAAGCAGACTGAACCAGGTTTTCCTCTATTTTCATTCTGTACAGGCTTCCTTCTTTTCACTCTGTCAATTAGGTTAGTATTGTGGAGTAACTACTGTTTTAAAATCACCATTGGCCTCATGGTGATATCCCTGAGCGGTTTCCTTCCTCTCCGACAACTGAATTAGGAATGATGCCTGTATCTTTGTAGTGACTGAGTGTATTGATACACCATCCAAAGTGTAATTAATAACTTCAAAGGGATATTCAATGTCAGTTTTTTTTTTTTACCCATATACCAGGTGCCCTTCTTTGTGGGGCATTGGAAAACAATTCCTGGTCTTTGTGGATGAATCTGTGTTTGAAATTCACTGTATCGACTACCTTACAGATAATTGTATGTGTGGAGTACAGCGATGAGGTCGTCTTTCAAAAATAATTTGAAACCCTATTATTGCACACAGTCCACGCAACTAATTATGTGACTTGTTAAGATCATGTTTACTCCTGAACTTATTTAGGCTTGCCATAACAAAGGGGCTGAATACTTATTGACTCAGGACATTTCAGCTTTTCATTTGTAATTCATTCGTTTAAGAAAATGGTATTAACATATTTAGACTTTGACATTATGGGGTATTGTGTTTAGGCCAGTGACAAAAGAATATCTCAATTGAATATATTTTAAATGCAGGCTGTAACACAACACAATGTGGGAAAAAGTCAGTGGGTGTGAATACCTTCTGAAGACCCTGTTATAGCTAAATACTGGCCTTCCCTTGTGACTTACGGGTCAGTACATGCAGGTCTAAGTACCAAGGTTGGTGCTCCTACCAACTAACTGTCATAATAGTAAGAGTTGAACATTGGAATCCATTTAGCTAGTTGGGGCTTGTTGGAGCTGATCATGAACGAACAACAGTGTTGACTTATGCAATCTGTCAGCAATATAGAATATGGCTAGCTGAAACTACAAAACTCAACATATTCCTATGCGGATGGGCATATAGGCTTGTATGTACAGTTTAGGACTATCTCTTCTCAAGATAAATACAATCTTAATACCTAGGCCTAAGTATCGTCACAAAACCTGCAAAGTAAGATACTGTAAACCTGCATCTCAAATTCAGTTGAGCAACTAGTCACATGGATGCAAAGGACTTTGCCAACATTTTAAAATGCTTACAACAGCGAGCCAAAACCTAAATAGGGCTCTATCCAGCTCAGCATGTCTAACTTTTTATTCGATTTTACTAGCTCTGACTTTGCTGATAGGAAGAATGTACATTGAGGGAGAATGTACTTTCTATGACTGTGATATGTGGTTGTCCCCCCTAGCTATCTTAAGATAAATAAGATAAGAGCGTCTGCTAAATGACGAAAAGAAATCAAATGTAATGGTCAATATAATACATTGTTTCATATACGTAACTCAGAATGGGATGTCATATATTTTTTTTTTTTTTTTTTTGGGGGGTAACCTAATAGATACAGTGGATTACATAAGATAATATCATAGAAATAATTCAAGGCTAGATTGAAAATGACACAAGCCTGACCTGTATTTAGGCCTACCGATCCGCTGATCAACCAGATGCAGGAAAACATGATTTTAAAAAACACACCGTACACTAAATGTCATCAGGAATAACGGCTGGCCGAACCAGTTAAATCATTTCTAGTTTCCTAACTGGAGAAATTGAATTTCCGGTGGGCATTTTGGTTGTGATGATGTGCCACCATCCTCAGATCTGTGAGATCAGAGCAGAAAAATATTGGACGCAAATCACAATAATACTACATCTCTAATGAATATAAATCGAATTATTCTACATGACAATTTCTCCATTTAACAAATGAAACAAAGCACCGGTTGTTCATGGTTATGTGGTGCTGGTGGGTAATTCATTTTCAGTATGAGTGGTGGTAAGAGGACATAGAACATTGTGCCACATGAGTCAAACCACACAGAGCCTCAAAAGACCATTTGGGTAAAAATACACATCATATGCTGAAACCTAGTTACTGTAGAGAAAATGTAGGCCTATTGTAAGAACAGGGTTAAATCTATTTTCACTTTTCTTTCTTTCCGTCAACCATGGATCATCAATCCAATTTGTTCACGACAAACCTACTTTTCCGATAATACATATTTCTCAATCATCAAAAAGTGATGTGCTGAAATGAATTATGTTTCCCTTCGTCGTATGACATATGGATCACAATTGTACAGTAGGCCTATTCATTACATGAAGTATCGATGTACACATTACACTACGCTTGCAATGCCAAACAAGATGCTTATCTCATTCCTCCACTAAAATCTATTGAATGAACTGAGAATGAATGGTTTTATGCTGACAACTAAATTGAGTATGAATTACAGACTATAGGCAACTGGCTGAAATGTGCGAGCCAATATGCAGTAGGCTCTCTTCCAAGCCCTGAGTTACTGCTAGAAATCTTTTTTAAACAGAGAAATATACACATTTGATGATAGACAAGATGAATTGTGATGATTATTAAGTATGAACATTATATTTGTCTGGAATTTACCGTGCGATGTGAATTGGGCTGATCACACTCGTTCTAACTATTCAGAAGAGAAACTCTGTCCAGATTAGTTTCATTCCAGTCCTCATGAGATCTAATATAGTAGAACTAAGTCTCTAAACTGCTAACACACTGTAATAATCAAAGATATTTATTACTGTAATAACCATGAATAAAGTATTATCACACACACACGCGCGCACACACCCACGCACGTACACACACACACGCACGCACTCACGCACGCACGCACGCACGCACACACACACACACACACACACACACACACACACACACACACACACACACACACACACACACACACACACACACACACACACACACACACACACACACACACGATGACTCTATGGAACCTAGGACTCCCTGGAAAACAGTGGCAAGTGTTACTGAGTGGACTATCCTGGTTAAATAAATACAATTAAATGAATGACACACACACCAGCACACACAGACACACACACACACCTAATTTATATCTCAAAATTCTGCGAAACAGCATTGACCTATTTAATTCCCCCAAATGTATAAAAATTATACACACAATATATTAACAAAAGGGGATAAGAATATACTGTACGTTTTACCGGATCAAATAGTCTTTGATGGTCATTGCACTCAGTACAGTCATTCATTTAAAAAAATTATATGTGTGTGCATTGTGTCATTATTAAGGTCGTTAACCAATTTTATTTTTTTTAAACAAGTTAATGCAGGATTTGGTGCAATTATTTGCAAATTCAGAATTTCTTCAGAAATCATTACAAGAATATTGATTGACATCTTGATTTTGTCCAAAGTAACAGTAAGCAAAATCAGTTGAATTGATAAACACACGTTCTTTAACCTTAGAGTCAACTTGTTTGGACATCGCATTGTTGTGTTTCGCTGTATAGATCATGTATTTTGGATGTGTTCAGTGTATTCTGAACGCTTACAGACAATGCAATTAACCGTGATAAAGAAAATAGTGCACTGAAATGGCAAAAAGTTATTAAAAAAAAACTTGGGGTTAACCGATTTAACTCTGACAAGCCCTTGTAATTACGCAATTACATACACACATTGACAAAATGTCGCATTTCCAATGAGGATCACGTCACGCCATTGTCTGTATAAGTCAATTAGTTATTACATTTAAGCACCGCCGTGTACAGAGGTGCTCTCACTTTGCATTCGAGCAGCATACGTTTCTGCTGCATTGGACGGACCTATTTACCTTGGATGGGCCTATTTACCTTGGACGGGCCTATTTACCTTGGATGGGCCTATTTACCTTGGATGGGCCTATTTACCTTGGATGGGCCTATTTACCTTGGACGGGCCTATTTACCTTGGATGGGCCTATTTACCTTGGACGGGCCTATTTACCTTGGATGGGCCTATTTACCTTGGACGGACCTATTTACCTTGGACGGGCCTATTTACCTTGGACGGGCCTATTTACCTTGGAAGGGCCTATTTACCTTGGACGGGCCTATTTACCTTGGACGGGCCTATTTACCTTGGACGGGCCTATTTACCTTGGACGGACCTATTTACCTTGGACGGAACTATTTACCTTGGATGGGCCTATTTACCTTGGACGGACCTATTTACCTTGGACGGACCTATTTACCTTGGACGGGCCTATTTACCTTGGACGGGCCTATTTACCTTGGACGGACCTATTTACCTTGGACGGAACTATTTACCTTGGAAGGGCCTATTTACCTTGGACGGGCCTATTTACCTTGGACGGGCCTATTTACCTTGGACGGGCCTATTTACCTTGGACGGACCTATTTACCTTGGACGGAACTATTTACCTTGGATGGGCCTATTTACCTTGGACGGGCCTATTTACCTTGGACGGACCTATTTACCTTGGATGGGCCTATTTACCTTGGACGGGCCTATTTACCTTGGACGGACCTATTTATCTTGGACGGGCCTATTTACCTTGGACGGGCCTATTTACCTTGGACGGGCCTATTTACCTTGGACGGGCCTATTTACCTTGGACGGACCTATTTACCTTGGACGGGCCTATTTACCTTGGACGGGCCTATTTACCTTGGACGGGCCTATTTACCTTGGACGGGCCTATTTACCTTGGACGGGCCTATTTACCTTGGACGGGCCTATTTACCTTGGATGGGCCTATTTACCTTGGACGGGCCTATTTACCTTGGACGGGCCAATTTACCTTGGATGGGCCTATTTACCTTGGACGGGCCTATTTACCTTGGACGGGCCTATTTACCTTGGACGGGCCAATGTGTTGGAAAGACGGTAGATGACATGTTGCAGCATCAAATTGAACTTTACAGGACAGTGTATAAGACGCAACTCTTCTTTCAGAAAAAAAGAAGGAAATGGCTGCCCGCCACTATACTTTCAAAGCACCTTTGCAACCAACCGTCAATCAGTAATCCCATTTATATACACGTTTGGAGAAAACAACTGTTTGCAAAGAAAATATAACACAGCGAGACCTATTACCTGTGTGATAATAATCGAAACCAACTATCGAAGTTGGGGCCTTTGAAAAGAATTTGTCATATAGAATCCTATTACCTGATTTTCCATACGGTTTACAACCCACACAAAAACCCCACAAACTACATCTACGCTTGGTTTCACTGCCAATGCAGATATTATGTTGAAATTCTATGTCATCTATAGGACCAACCTCAATGGACAGGAAATGTCAGTCACAAAGGGAACCCAGAGTAAATGCAAGGTCAAGTTCAAGTACAAATTGACGTTTGAGTTCAAACGCTCAAGTTCAAATTCACAGACTTGTCTATTTTAAACCTGCAGTTTCCTATTTGCAACACAATGAGTGGTCTGCTTACACACAGTTCACAGCTTACACACATAGTAATGAAATAAGGAACAATACAGTAATTTAACAACATTTATTCAATGACCAATTATTAGAAATGGACAGAAAACAATCATTTTGACATTTTCACTCATAGGATTGCGGCTTTCCACATTTTAAAGATCTGCGTTTGTGTGTGTGTGTGTGTGTGTTTGTTGTGTACAAGGGCACATTCGTATGCTGAGTCCACCGGAATAATTGTCTGTATTTGTGTGTATCTACTGTACAGTATAATGGACTTCAATTCACAGTATGTGAAGGGCTGTCCAGGAGCTATGCTTGGGCAGGTATAATGTTACAGAGAGAGAGAGAGAGAGAGAGAGAGAGAGAGAGAGAGAGAGAGAGAGAGAGAGAGAGAGAGAGAGAGAGAGAAAATACTGCAATTGCTTATGACCCTGCCATCTGCCCCTCCACATGCAACGGAGCTAACTACCCCTGGTAGACAGCCACCCCCGCCAAAAAGGCCTTAGGACTGAGGTGGCGCACTCAACTGCCAGGCGAATTCATGTACTTTTGAAGATAAGCAAGTGGGCACATACAGTATATCCATGGCTAACTTAGGCCTACCTTTGTGACCATGAATTCCCCATGTATGTAATGGACTGAATGCAAACTACTAACACGCAGCCTCTCAGTAAAGGCCTCCTCGCCCATCCTTTGAAAAAGCGTGAAGTCGGTAATAATTTGGCCGATGCTTTTTAGAATGCAGAGTCTTAAGCAGGCATGTGTTAAACTGGCAATGCATTGCGAGATGTGTTTATCAATCGGCACACAAAATGACAGAGCAAGTTCAACATGTAACCAAACTCCCCATGTTCAGGAAAAGCGTGACAAATTGCTCGGGAACCTCACAGATAGGCATTTCACATAATTGAGTGAAAAGCTTGTATACTCAGACTGATTGTCCATGAGACAATTAAATGAAATATTCAATAGCATTATAGTGATACAATTTACGGGTATTGGGGAAAAGATGGTGATTGAGTGGTGATCTGCTGAAATAACATTTTGTGCCAGCAACACATAATATCTAGTCTGAATTATTATTATAGCTAGATAATTAGATTCTAATGTATTTTGTAGCAGCCAAATGCATAACAAAATCATAGGAGCCATATTATAATGAGAAGACACACTGAATATATTTGTATAAGTGTGAGTGTGTAAATTAGAAGTCTGATTTACTTATTTGCTTCAATATGAGTTTTTGTTAAGAAAAATGAGCAGAGTATAATTTATCAGATGGAAATATCTGTGCATTGCAGGGACTTGACTTTTTACTAATTGTATTAAAATTGCAATCATATACTGAAAATGTAGGTACGTATTAAAAAATGCTGTACTATGCTGCTGTATATATAAGGGGTATAATCGAGGAACAGGAGCTACGCACACACACGCACGCACGCACGCACGCACGCACGCACGCACGCACGCACACACACACACACACACACACACACACACACACACACACACACACACACACACACACACACACACACACACACACACACGCACACACACGCGCGCGCGCCTTCTCCTGTTGTTCCAAATAACCCATGCAACATGTTAAAGAATCGTTTCAATATAAATCAAGACTTTGACGAACAACAAATACACCTGTAAATAAATCATCATTCCAACCCAGCCTTAATCGGCAGATGAGTCATTGGGAAAGATATCACTCCACACACATTGTCACCTTACCCAAAACCGCATCACTCACATGAAATATCTCTTCAAACGTGAGCCCGTGATTACCACGAAATCAGATTAACTTGGCAGTAATCAATGGACCAAAACACCTCTGGTATTAAGAAAAACACATTTGCAATATTATTAAATAACGGTGTTGTGTAGAGGTCACAGTATAATACTTTTTGAGTTTGAGTACTAATACATGGTAATTTGCCATGAAAAAAACGCTTTCATAACCGACATAAAGTAGTACCTTTGTGCAATGCACGACTTTATGCAATGGATTCCGATTGCGGTTTTTGGTTCAGCACTTGCATCAAAATAAAAAATGTACTAAAGTGTATGAAGTCCATTATTTTGTACAATGAGTTTTATAAACCAAGATGATACTAGACACAATTTAACACATGTACGCAATGAATACACTCGCTCGCTCGCACGCACGCACGCACGCGCACACACACACACACACACACACACACACACACACACACACACACACACACACACACACACACACACACACACACACACACACACACACACACACACACACACACACACACACACACACACACACACACACACACACACACACACACACACACACACACACACACACACACACACACATAAAGAAACAGGTATTACTTACAAATATTCTGCAGTAGAGGCGATTCTGAAATGTTCCGAATCCGGGGGTGAAATTCTGAGCGGCTTCTCTCTTCCTCTCTTTTCCCCCGCTGGATCGACATCTCTGTTGAGGAGAATAGAAATCCATCAGCCTCTGTGTCCCATGCAGCTCTGGCAGAGCAGCAAGCTAGCCTGGCAGGCAGAGAGGCACGCAGGCCCCCGTGACTCCCCAGGCAGTCCCCCTCGTAGCCCAGCCCAGCCTCAGACCAGAGCCCCAGCCTGGGCTGCTGCTACCTCGCCTGGCTGCCGTAGGCTGGGCCCAGGCCTGGCGGGCCCTTCAACAAAAGGAGGCCATGAGGCTGTCTGGAAGGCTCCAGCTAAAACTCTCTGCTAGTTAACAAGTCTTTGAATGAGGAATGTTAGCAAACAGACAAACAGCATGTCTGATGCATGCAAATAGCACAACCAGTCCAGTCACAGCCTTGGCTGCCTACATGAATAATTCATCAGTCTGGAAAAAAGGAACCCCCCCTCCTCTCCTCTCTTCCCTCTCTCCGTCTTCCCAACTCGAATGCCTTCGCTACCCGACAAAGTGTATTCAGACCTCCGTTCCCCAAGCTTTCTCAGCACCTGAAATCAGTTTTAACACTTAACACAAGCATGCATCGGCGGCACGAAACGACATGCACGGTCACTTCTTATGTTTTCGCTGCAACATTTTTCCAAATTCAATCGCTGCATTTTTCTGTCATTGCCTTTTCCTGTCTTTTGTTTGGAATTGGCTCCTGTCCCAGAAAGAGCTCCAGCCCAGCATAGCGCTCACTCCCCTGTTAGGAAAAAGAGCCAGCGAGAGAGAGAGAGAGAGAGAGAGAGAGAGAGAGAGAGAGAGAGAGAGAGAGAGAGAGAGAGAGAGAGAACGAGGGAGGGAGAGAGAGGGAGCAAGAGGGCGAGAAACAGCGAGAGTGAGGAAGAAGAGGGAGGTGCAGTATTTCCAGGCGAGAGAACTGATGGCGCTCACGAAGGGCACGTCTGTGAACACGCAGACGTACCACACGCTCAGAGACCGGACACGTTCTCCTGCTTGTCATCCACAGACAGTCACTAGAAGGAAGAGCGTGAAAAAGAGAGAGGGCCTTACCCAGTAGGAATGACGCCCGTACGAACACAGCTACAGGAGAAAGAAGGCTCATCACGTGGCGAGATTACAAACACGACCAAACGGCGACAAAAAAAAGAAGACATCGAAAATAAACACCGCCAAAACTCTTTCAAAGACAAATATAAAACTCTGGGTATCAATGCAGATGAAAAAAATAACACCCAAAAAGAAGAAATAACACCAAGGTCCAAAGTGATGCAAAAATTGCCGCACAAAACTATGGAAAGGCCCCAAAAAAGCTACTTGTTGCCAGGTTTTTGCAGAGCCGTTGTGTAGATATTTGGAGGCAGAGGGTTAAAATCCAGCAAGTAGTAAAAAAAAATAAAAAAAATCTCCTCTATGGAAGGGCGGGCTGTGGGGAGGCCCTGACTGTAGAAATAGCAGCAAACCTTTGTTCTTTTTTTCTCCCCACAGAGCTCGAGTCTCCCCCCGTGCGGCTGGAGCTGAGAACAGGGGAGCGAGCGATAGAAGAGACGAGGCAGCAAGCGCAGAGTGAAGGAGAGAAAAGCTCGACTGATGATGAAATAGGAGGTGCGGCGGAGCACGAGAGCCAGCCACTTTTTCATCACACGTCCAACACGACAAGGAACTGTATATGCACTTGAGAGAGGGAGGGTGGGAGAAGGAGACCAAGAGGGAAGGAGAGAGAGAGAGAGAGAGAGAGGGAGGGTGGGAGAAGGAGACCAAGAGGGAAGGGAGAAGGAGAGAGGGGGGAGAGAGAGAGAGAGGGAGAGAGAGAGAGAGAGAGAGAGAGAGAGAGAGAGAGAGAGAGAGAGAGAGAGAGAGAGAGACGGGGAGATAGAGAGAGAGGGGGAGAGAGAGAGACGGGGAGATAGAGAGAGAGAGAGGAGAGAGAGAGAGAGAGACGGGGGAGAGAGAGAGAGAGACGGGGGAGAGTGGGAGGGCGGAAAGCAGTCGAGGGTGGGAGGGGGTAGAGGAGGAAGAATGACACAGAAATGCACTCCTCTGGCAGTGCGCAGACGCAGTGCACACAGTCACGCCATACTAGCACTCTCTGCACCCCGGCAATCAGCTACAGAAAAGAGCATTAAAAATAAGGAAACGAAAAAAAGAGAACGTACAAACAGTCAGAGTGGACTGCCCTGCATAAGGACATTTGAAATATGCAACAGTTCTGAGAGCAGGTTAAATGATTAACCTTATCTGGTACAGTACAGTACAGTACTGCAGCTCTCCCTCTCGTCAAGCTGCAACAGTCTGTTTGGATCACATGCTACAGCCAGCCACGGCTCAGACAGAAAGTATGAACTCTAGCATGCCTGCCACAGCAGCTAGCGTGAAAGCAGCATTGAGAAGACAAAGAGCATATATGGAAAAATGGGAGCTACTTGAGTATAATACTGTAGTGTAGCACGTGGCAGGGTAGAGAGCAGGGTTAGTAGAGTTACAGCACAGTAAGACGGTCCTCTTTCTGCCCTGGCTCTGCTTCTCCGAGGGGCAAAACATCGCACGACCCTTACAGCAAATCTTGGCAAGGAGTCAAAAGCCTGATAAGCGTTTTGGGTGAGACCTCACTGCTTTTCTGGAAGAAAAACAGCTGCTGTGATTACAACGTGATTGAGAATTCACAGAAAACACGAGTGGTTCTGATTTGTCCTGGCTAAAAAGGCACAGGATAGCTTGTCCAAATAGGAAAAGATTGTTGAGTATATTTGCTTCTAAACTATCCCTTACCCTGGAATCATCTAGAATCCTGCATTGTCGGGTGCTCCACCCGCCCTACACCCTGCCGTTTGCGCGTGCGCACACGCACACACACACACGCTACAAAACAGCACGGCAGACCAGTCCTCCACCATCTTAGTACATACCGATTATCATTTTGATTTTCGTTTTTTTTTTTCTATCTCTGTCTTTTTCATACTTCCTCTTTCCCTCCCTCTCTCTGTCCCACCACCTTCTCCACCGTGCGACCAGCGTTGGGCTTTTCCCATTTGTGGCAGATTACTATAACACTATTGTAAAACAACTTCCTGCCTCTTTTGGCTCTGGTTCCAAATAACGGCAAAGGCTGGGCTCACACGCTTGAACTTTTCCCCCCCTCTCTGTCCCGAAGTATCAGGAGCTCTAAATAGGAAAGAGAGAAAATGGGAAAAACGGTAAAATCTCTGCACGTCTCCTGTTCTGGACTTATTTTGATGCCTTATGTCTTTAATGCCAGATGAAAAGTATAGCAGGGGATTGCATGCCTAGCAGAGAAAAAGGTGGGGGAAACTATTATTTTGCTTCTTTTACTGTGTGTAGCTTTCTGTTGGTTTGTGGATGACATTGTGCTGTTAGGTTAGCTCAGACGGGACGAGCCCTCATGGCTGCTCCTGTTTTGGGCTCTCATCTCATCTGCAGAGTGGGTCTTTGAGGAGCACTTTCCTAACGCCACCACCCGTTCGTTCCTCGCTGGCTCCCTCGTTAGAACAGCACGGTAACAGACGACCGGTTCCTCCGCTCGCTTACTCCAAGGACTCTCCCCTCTCCTCTCCGCCTCTCTTCACAACAAGGTTCAATAAAACACAGGTGGCTACATTCAATGGACCTGCCGCTAGCAGGGACAAAAAAACAACTCTTTGTGTTTACTTACTGAAGAAATGGTCCAGCTGAGTTAGGGCGTTATTAGCAGTCTTTACAGTCTTCTTTTTAAAAACGAGATACACTGGGTTGGATGTGTCTGCCTGAGCTACAGTAGATCTCTAGAACCCCATCCAAAGCAGTGTAGCCTCACGTCACATCTCGCCATGTGTTTTAGCCAATTGAAAAAGCCACGTCTTTGGTTTTAAGCATATACATTGACGCATACAGTCTGAGGCTACGGTAGATGTATATTAAGATTGTGTATTTGATTGTATGCCCTGTTCAGGTTCTGTAGAGGATGTAGGAGACAAATGGACATGTAACTATAAATCTGTTTGAGATGTGGTTGGTTTGGAACTGTCTGCAGTTATCATTTAGCTTAGCGTGCACTTAAGAGTTTGCAACGAGTTCACTTGAGGATAGGGTTTTGGTTTTGGGTGGCCTGCCAATTTTCTACCACTGTGTGCCTCTACCTCGCTCCCCTCTTCTCTACTTGGGTTGCATTTGTCTGTAATTAATCACATGCCGTTTTATTTCATCTATAACGTGTGTTTTACATTTGTAAATGACCCCAACCATGCTTTCTTTAAACACCTTTCAAATAATAAATTAAGCAATGTTAACATGGCAGGTTTTCATGAAGTTATTTTTCAACTAAGATATTTTTTAAGGAACACAATCGTACACAGGTGTGCATAAGAACTTTGGCAAACAATACGGCTATTAAAGAAATTATGTTCTAGTGCAACAGAAAAAAAGCTTGGAGGAAGAACAGGGAGGTAAATGTAACTATTCCGTCTGTAGTATTTGAAGGGATTGTTGCACCGTATTGTTAATAAATATGATATGCTATGCATCTTACTCAGTATTAACTTTAGATAATATCAACTTGGATTAAAATGGTTGATGAAGTGAATATCAAACCTGTTAGTCGAAGCTATGTTCCTGGTTATGCTTTGCAATGCTACAAATCCACACAGTGAGAGGAGGGTGAAGGAGAACATGATCAGAGTAGAACACTAACTAACATGTCTGTTATTGTGGCTTGGCAATCAACGCGAGAATACAGATTCAGTCCCTCAGTCCCATCCAAGGAAATGTTCAACAAAATGGCGGAGCCGCCATGTCATTTACAGGCTTCATACAGAATTGTAAAGCATTGTGATACATTCAAAACATAACTTTGCTTGATAAAATGTATTCAAATACTACACATTTGCAAAAAGCTAACCATAGCAACTCCAGGAAAAATCAACAAACATTTTGTCTCTGTCTAGTCTTTTAACTCTTAGTTGACAAGCTGGTTATATACATTTGTAATGAAGTATTTGGAAAACAAACTCATAATTCAACATAAAATGTTACAGGTCCAATGCAGTAATTTTTTATCTTAATATCAAATAATTTCTGGGTAACAATTAAGTACCTTACTGTGATTGTTTTCAATTAAAATAGTCAAAAAAAGAAATAAAAATAGCAAAAGTAAATTTCTCAAGTAAGAATTTTGCTAGGACTGTCTGGGAGTGGTCTGAGTAGGCAAGCTTTTTGGAAATGTCTTTCTTATCGGTCTATTAACTCATTTACCACATGGTGATGTCACCATGGAGGGCCAAAACACCATCCCACCAAAACAGGATGACATTTCAAGCGGTCTTTTCAAACAGCTTTTACACTAAAGGGCATTATCATAATTTTCACAATTTCACAGTATTATTCCAACCTCATTGTGTTGAAATATATATATAAAACACTGGGAAATCTCGTTTTTGACTGCGCTGGGCCTTTAAGCACAATCAATATGAGAACTGCTTTGTGGTCTTGGGTAATTTCAATCTATCACAAAACAATGAAAATAATATCCAATAACTGCATATGAAGATCCTGTACAGATAACTGCATTCGACAGATTTTAACCCAGTAGTATTTCACTAGTATATATGGTAAAAAGCTCTTGCAATATTTTTTCTAACTGGCCCTACAGAAGTATAACTTTTGATAGTACGAGTGTTTGATCTTATCATGATCAGCAAACTAACGTGTAAGAAATCACATGTTATTTTGGCGTAAAATGAATTCCCGATTGTGCCAAATCTAGACTGTTGGATTCCATAATCGAGATCTCACTTCTAACCTTCCTCTTGAGTATGGGTAATTGTCAAATGCACACTGCTGAACACACAGGAAAGAACATTTCAAATGAAAGTGTCGGCCAAGGGAAGTTCAAACTAAATGCAATAAAGAATATATGAAAAAGTTAGAATCATGGCATTTTCGGATTTATCTCATTGAAATGTTTTTTCCCCCCTCTCTCTCACTCGTAAACTTTTTATGCTCCATCATTTTATACATAAGAGGAGTCACAGAGTAACAGTCACTGTACACCCATTTTTTCAAAACTGTCACACTTAACACATGATATTCCATGTAGGTCACATGGAATGAGGGGAGTCAAGAAATAATTAGGAGCCCGTTTGTTTTTCTTTAGTGTCTAGAAACACAGGAAACAGAAAGGAAGTCTGATGAATATGAAATTGCAGTGGGCAGTAGCTCCCCATAGACAGACATGATCTACACTCCTTTACCCATTAGTCAGCAACAGGAGTAAAAACCCACATTTCTGACTGTGCAGGATCAGGAACCGCAATGCCTCAGGATACCAGACGCACACAGCGACACATAACACAGAAACAATTGATATTTTAAAGGAAGCCATTTAGGAGGATAACACCAAACCACAATGCCGGCTGGCCCTACGTACGCAGGGATGAAAGACTTGGTCTCCCTCTCTAGGAACAGGGGCCCGAGTGAGTCTATGAGGTGGTCTTGCTCCAGCCTCGCACGTGTCTAAACAACTTCTCTATTACACCAGAGACCTCTGAGGGCACTCCCCATAGAGCAGGGAACAAAGGCCATGACCCTGGGGTCAAAAGCGTTACAGGGGAGGCCAGGCAGACCCATTGAGGGCATAGTGCTGTTTGCTTTAAGAAGGTAAAGATTACTAACACATTAACTAATGCCGATTAGGGGGTTATCCCCTGAGGGACGTCACTCACAGGGTCTACACATCACGTGTTATTAACACCCCATGACCTCTGATCTCTGGCCTGTCACTTCAGGCAGCAGAGTGTGACCGCCACTCTCCCTTTCTGTCTATGTGTTTGGATAACACACAAAACGGACACACTAGAAGAGAGTGGAAGGGTTGGGTGCAACATTGCCTGGAAAAAAATGAGCAATACGTGTTCTTATCTATACAAACTTGAAAAAACAATCACTGCAATTACTGAGTAACATTTCTGAATTACAAATAGTTGTAATCATTTTTTTTTTTTTTGTAGTATTGCCATGAGAATTAAAATATGGTCAACTTTTGAACTTGAAATCGGGCATGTCTATTTATGATTAGCTAATGTGTGTCTGTGTGTGACGTGTCATTTCACAATGTTCATGAATCATTATACCCTATAATACAATAGATTCAATAGAAGTGGTCCCTCAAAATGACCGGCCGTATTACTGCGCTGCAAGTGTTCCACAGCACATAAAATGGGGGCATTTAGATAAAGTTCTGATCACAAAATGGTGGACAGAAGACTTCCAGTGTTGCTACCCTGGATAGAACTACCACGATATGATACACTCCTTCAACAGCCCATGCTTTTTTTTCACACATTCTGTCTTCAATTAACACGTATGTATTGAGTGGGTGACAAATGAATTGTGTCTATGTGCACAATTGAAAGTTGACTTAACCCTATATGTCCTGACAGAGTAAACCTACATATTCATTACAGATGTACAGGGATGGCTAATTCTAAAGATCTCTTCCATCTTCACTGAATTTAACTAAATCTAATTTTAGTTTTCTTTTCAATTTGCTTGTAGGAATATAATCTCCAAGGCCTCTCTAAAGCTGGATGAATTGGTGCCTTTCAAAAGGCTGATTTGAGGACCTTTTTCACTGAATAATATGTTAGTTTTCTATGATTTTGTTTTGCTTTCATGTATTGATATGAATATTGATGTGTATTCATGTGTATTGATGTGTATACAGGGCTCATCTGTAAAATAGACTTTGGTCTCAGCATTACTCTCTGTCAAAATGAAGGCTTAAATAAAAAGTCTTGAAACTAAATGGACATTGTTTCATTTCATTGGGTGTCCATACTATGCAATCACTCATAATGTCATGCTAACATTTTCTGCTGAAAAACAAATACAAAATGTGAATATTATGGGTCTGAGTAAAATATGGTGATGGTGATGTTTAAAAATGAGACGGGTATGTGCTTTACATGTTTACACTTGAATATTATACAACATTAAAGAAAAGTGCAATTGTGAAATATTTCCCTTCACCGACACCCCTGAAGTGTAACTTTAAAAAATATATATTTTCACAACTAATTCAATGACTTCTGGATGTTTTTTTTTTTTTTTTTTTTACAAACGAGGCATGAAGAACACTGTTACTAAATCATTTGATTTTTGTATCACTAACAAGAATGTGGTATTATCATTTTGGGTTAACTTTTAGTCACATATATTTTTGTATTTTTTAAATGGGTTCACAGTCCACAATAACATTATAAAAGTATAGTATCCATATATTTGAATAGAAAATTAGTGATAATGTCTTTCTAATGACAATACAATTTCGAATACATTTATAATGAAGGGCCAGAGGTAATTTGAAAAAATATCTATACAGTAATAATCAAATATGTTGTACTGACTCAATATCAAAATGCGTCACTTTTTACCACAAATAGCTTAGATTTACTATATGATTAATACGGAACGAATACATAATTGTACATGTATTGATTAGATAGTAATTGATATCACAAAATAGGAGTGAATATCAATCGGGTAAGAAGAAATGACTCCTAACTTAAATTGGGCTATACAAAATAAACTGTTAAAATTTGCCAAGCACATGAACAATTCAAATCCGCTTCATTATTGTGTAATAATAACACATTGTGGTTTATATATATATTTTTTAAAGCTAAATTGTAAGTCATTATTTATTTGCCTGCCAACAAAAAGGCTGAGAATATTCCCATGATTGGAATTGCAAAAAGGATGAGAACAAATTATTTACACTTATTATATTGAACAGGGATTTTGAAAAACACATTTTCAAAGTAGCATATTTTCCAATAAAACATTTATTCAAAGGAAAGAAGCTCCTTAGGGCAAAGTAGGATTCATCTATTTTCATGCCAACCTGTTTCACATTTCCAATGCGCCTACAAAGTAATGAGTAACACTCGTTTTTTATTGAAATACAATATTTACAAGTACAAATAATCATTGGATTTAGGAAAATGAACTGCACAGGATCATTTGATATGGTAAGCAAGGCTGCAAATTATATGCATTCACTTACTACTGCAAAACGTATTAACATTTGATCAAAAACATTTAACATTTTAACATCTACATCTTTATATCTGAATTTATTGATCTGTGAAATTCCAGCAAACCAATATGCTGGCAGTCATTAAGTAATGAGCTATGTGACAATCAAACCATGTATTGATGCTTTCTTTAGACAGAGATGCTTTTCATAAACTTGAAGTTTCCAATGAAAGGTCAAGGTCAAGGTATTTTGGTATAAAGTACAAGATTCAAGATTCATGAAGATTCATGATTCAATATGAGCTTATAAATTGCTTTCATGCATAGAGTACTTCAGAGTTCAGTCATTCAAATACTTTAAACTATTTTACCATTGGTTTGCAGGGGAATATTCCAGATAAGTAATTTTTTGTTACATCTATTGCATATGTAAGTACTTACGCTATTACACAAATAAATGATTGTCCATTTATCATCCAACTTCTGTTGCATTTGGCTGGTTCTCGCTGTGTTTAGTCACCTCCGTACGCAAAAACTTTCATCCAAAGCTAATAGGGAGGGACTCTAATACATAACTTACATACATATTATGTGAAATGAAACATAATAAACACACAAATAAACAGTGACCCGAATGTACAGTATATGGCCTTCAACATGTAAGAGCAAAGACAAATAGATATGATATTCCATCAGAGCTAAACTCACCTTGCTGTGCCTCACCGGATTCTGAGAAGACAATGAAAGAGAAAGGGAGAAAGAGGGAGAGAGGGAGGGAGGGAGGGGAGAGAGAGAGAGAGAGAGAGAGAGAGAGAGAGAGAGAGAGAGAGAGAAAGATTCTGCTTGAGAGCTTGCAAAACAAAATGGATCCCATCCGATATCAGATCTCAAAATGGACAACCTTCAGAAGCGGGAAACACCCAGATTGTAGGGACGACTCCTTATGCGTTTTGTCCAGAAGAGATAAAGCTTTTGTCAAAATGGATTTTTCGTAGCAGGTTAGGAGAACTTATGCAGCAGGTCGGGAGAATTAACGTAGCAGGTTAGGAGAATTAGGTTAAGGTTAGGAAAGGGGTTAGCTAAAATGACAAAAGCTGTATACCATCTAGACATGACCCTCCTCATTCATGGCCCTTTCGGGAAGCCGATATTGTGTGGACAGTACAGTCTAAGTATAGCAACAACACCACTATAGCAAAGGTCAGAGCTCCTCAACATAAAAAAGGCTATAACATATCAGGGGGTAGGTTCAAAGTGAATTTATCTTGACCTTGAGCAGAAAGGTTGACAGGAAATTCAAATTGAAAAATGACCTATGCAGCCTTTTCTAAATTAAGTTGCATGTTAAATTCTACAGTATTACACTGAAATGGATAGACATGAGTAAGGTTTTCACAATGAAGATTACATTGTTATTATATCTGATTAAACGCTAATGATTTAAGCTCATATGATTTGAAATATATTTGAATAACATCAAGGGACCATTATATTGGGCCTTGTTGCCCATTCTCAGCTAAATCTAAACATTTATCAGTGATCATCGTTGACATGACGCAACAACACATATAAAAAAATCATTATTCAAAGACAATGCACACTCTTACAAAGAAAAATCAACTAACCTTAACTTACGGTAAAATACATAGATTCGAAGAACAAACACCAACAGAAAAGCAAAAAGAGAAATTCTCCTTTTCCTCCATGCTTGACCACCACTACAACCAGCCGGTATGTGTCTGGAACCATGGTCTCCTTTCCCTCCATGCTTGACCACCACTACAACCAGTCGGTATGTGTCTGGAACCATGGTCTCCTTTCCCTCCATGCTTGACCACCACTACAACCAGCCGGTATGTGTCTGGAACCATGGTCTCCTTTCCCTCCATGCCTGACCACCACTACAACCAGCCGGTATGTGTCTGGAACCATGGTCTCCTTTCCCTCCATGCTTGACCACCACTACAACCAGTCGGTATGTGTCTGGAACCATGGTCTCCTTTCCCTCCATGCTTGACCACCACTACAACCAGTCGGTATGTGTCTGGAACCATGGTCTCCTTTCCCTCCATGCTTGACCACCACTACAACCAGCCGGTATGTGTCTGGAACCATGGTCTCCTTTCCCTCCATGCTTGACCACCACTACAACCAGCCGGTATGTGTCTGGAACCATGGTCTCCTTTCCCTCCATGCTTGACCACCACTACAACCAGTCGGTATGTGTCTGGAACCATGGTCTCCTTTCCCTCCATGCTTGACCACCACTACAACCAGCCGGTATGTGTCTGGAACCATGGTCTCCTTTCCCTCCATGCTTGACCACCACTACAACCAGTCGGTATGTGTCTGGAACCATGGTCTCCTTTCCCTCCATGCTTGACCACCACTACAACCAGTCGGTATGTGTCTGGAACCATGGTCTCCTTTCCCTCCATGCTTGACCACCACTACAACCAGCCGGTATGTGTCTGGAACCATGGTCTCCTTTCCCTCCATGCTTGACCACCACTACAACCAGCCGGTATGTGTCTGGAACCATGGTCTCCTTTCCCTCCATGCCTGACCACCACTACAACCCAGTCTGGAACCATGGTGACCACCACTACAACCAGCCGGTATGTGTCTGGAACCATGGTCTCCTTTCCCTCCATGCTTGACCACCACTACAACCAGCCGGTATGTGTCTGGAACCATGGTCTCCTTTCCCTCCATGCCTGACCCACCACTACAACCAGCCGGTATGTGTCTGGAACCATGGTCTCCTTTCCCTCCATGCTTGACCACCACTACAACCAGCCGGTATGTGTCTGGAACCATGGTCTCCTTTCCCTCCATGCTTGACCACCACTACAACCAGCCGGTATGTGTCTGGAACCATGGTCTCCTTTCCCTCCATGCTTGACCACCACTACAACCAGCCGGTATGTGTCTGGAACCATGGTCTCCTTTCCCTCCATGCCTGACCACCATTACAACCAGCCGGTATGTGTCTGGAACCATGGTCTCCTTTCCCTCCATGCCTGACCACCATTACAACCAGCCGGTATGTGTCTGGAACCATGGTCTCCTTTCCCTCCATGCTTGACCACCATTACAACCAGCCGGTATGTGTCTGGAACCATGGTCTCCTTTCCCTCCATGCTTGACCACCACTACAACCAGCCGGTATGTGTCTGGAACCATGGTCTCCTTTCCCTCCATGCCTGACCACCACTACAACCAGCCGGTATGTGTCTGGAACCATGGTCTCCTTTCCCTCCATGCTTGACCACCACTACAACCAGTCGGTATGTGTCTGGAACCATGGTCTCCTTTCCCTCCATGCCTGACCACCACTACAACCAGCCGGTATGTGTCTGGAACCATGGTCTCCTTTCCCTCCATGCTTGACCACCACTACAACCAGTCGGTATGTGTCTGGAACCATGGTCTCCTTTCCCTCCATGCTTGACCACCACTACAACCAGCCGGTATGTGTCTGGAACCATGGTCTCCTTTCCCTCCATGCTTGACCACCACTACAACCAGCCGGTATGTGTCTGGAACCATGGTCTCCTTTCCCTCCATGCTTGACCACCACTACAACCAGCTGGTATGTGTCTGGAACCATGGTCTCCTTTCCTCCATGCTTGACCACCACTACAACCAGCCGGTATGTGTCTGGAACCATGGTCTCCTTTCCCTCCATGCTTGACCACCACTACAACCAGCCGGTATGTGTCTGGAACCATGGTCTCCTTTCCCTCCATGCTTGACCACCACTACAACCAGCCGGTATGTGTCTGGAACCATGGTCTCCTTTCCCTCCATGCTTGACCACCACTACAACCAGTCGGTATGTGTCTGGAACCATGGTCTCCTTTCCCTCCATGCTTGACCACCACTACAACCAGCCGGTATGTGTCTGGAACCATGGTCTCCTTTCCCTCCATGCTTGACCACCACTACAACCAGTCGGTATGTGTCTGGAACCATGGTCTCCTTTCCCTCCATGCTTGACCACCACTACAACCAGTCGGTATGTGTCTGGAACCATGGTCTCCTTTCCCTCCATGCTTGACCACCACTACAACCAGTCGGTATGTGTCTGGAACCATGGTCTCTTTCCCTCCATGCTTGACCACCACTACAACCAGTCGGTATGTGTCTGGAACCATGGTCTCCTTTCCCTCCATGCCTGACCACCACTACAACCAGCCGGTATGTGTCTGGAACCATGGTCTCCTTTCCCTCCATGCTTGACCACCACTACAACCAGCCGGTATGTGTCTGGAACCATGGTCTCCTTTCCCTCCATGCTTGACCACCACTACAACCAGCCGGTATGTGTCTGGAACCATGGTCTCCTTTCCCTCCATGCTTGACCACCACTACAACCAGTCGGTATGTGTCTGGAACCATGGTCTCCTTTCCCTCCATGCTTGACCACCACTACAACCAGCCGGTATGTGTCTGGAACCATGGTCTCCTTTCCCTCCATGCTTGACCACCACTACAACCAGTCGGTATGTGTCTGGAACCATGGTCTCCTTTCCCTCCATGCTTGACCACCACTACAACCAGTCGGTATGTGTCTGGAACCATGGTCTCCTTTCCCTCCATGCTTGACCACCACTACAACCAGCCGGTATGTGTCTGGAACCATGGTCTCCTTTCCCTCCATGCTTGACCACCACTACAACCAGCCGGTATGTGTCTGGGAACCATGGTCTCTGGAACCTTTCCCTCCATGCTTGACCACCACTACAACCAGTCGGTATGTGTCTGGAACCATGGTCTCCTTTCCCTCCATGCTTGACCACCACTACAACCAGTCGGTATGTGTCTGGAACCATGGTCTCCTTTCCCTCCATGCCTGACCACCACTACAACCAGCCGGTATGTGTCTGGAACCATGGTCTCCTTTCCCTCCATGCTTGACCACCACTACAACCAGCCGGTATGTGTCTGGAACCATGGTCTCCTTTCCCTCCATGCTTGACCACCACTACAACCAGCCGGTATGTGTCTGGAACCATGGTCTCCTTTCCCTCCATGCTTGACCACCACTACAACCAGTCGGTATGTGTCTGGAACCATGGTCTCCTTTCCCTCCATGCTTGACCACCACTACAACCAGCCGGTATGTGTCTGGAACCATGGTCTCCTTTCCCTCCATGCTTGACCACCACTACAACCAGTCGGTATGTGTCTGGAACCATGGTCTCCTTTCCCTCCATGCTTGACCACCACTACAACCAGCCGGTATGTGTCTGGAACCATGGTCTCCTTTCCCTCCATGCTTGACCACCACTACAACCAGCCGGTATGTGTCTGGAACCATGGTCTCCTTTCCCTCCATGCTTGACCACCACTACAACCAGCCGGTATGTGTCTGGAACCATGGTCTCCTTTCCCTCCATGCTTGACCACCACTACAACCAGCCGGTATGTGTCTGGAACCATGGTCTCCTTTCCCTCCATGCTTGACCACCACTACAACCAGTCGGTATGTGTCTGGAACCATGGTCTCCTTTCCCTCCATGCTTGACCACCACTACAACCAGCCGGTATGTGTCTGGAACCATGGTCTCCTTTCCCTCCATGCTTGACCACCACTACAACCAGTCGGTATGTGTCTGGAACCATGGTCTCCTTTCCCTCCATGCTTGACCACCACTACAACCAGCCGGTATGTGTCTGGAACCATGGTCTCCTTTCCCTCCATGCTTGACCACCACTACAACCAGCCGGTATGTGTCTGGAACCATGGTCTCCTTTCCCTCCATGCTTGACCACCACTACAACCAGTCGGTATGTGTCTGGAACCATGGTCTCCTTTCCTCCATTGACCACCACTACAACCAGCCCTGGAACCATGGTCTCCTTTCCCTCCATTGACCACCACTACAACCAGCCGGTATGTGTCTGGAACCATGGTCTCCTTTCCCTCCATGCTTGACCACCACTACAACCAGCCGGTATGTGTCTGGAACCATGGTCTCCTTTCCTCCATGCTTGACCACCACTACAACCAGCCGGTATGTGTCTGGAACCATGGTCTCCTTTCCCTCCATGCTTGACCACCACCACAACCAGCCGGTATGTGTCTGGAACCATGGTCTCCTTTCCCTCCATGCTTGACCACCACTACAACCAGCCGGTATGTGTCTGGAACCATGGTCTCCTTTCCCTCCATGCTGACCACCATTACAACCAGCCGGTATGTGTCTGGAACCATGGTCTCCTTTCCCTCCATGCCTGACCACCACTACAACCAGCCGGTATGTGTCTGGAACCATGGTCTCCTTTCCCTCCATGCTTGACCACCACTACAACCAGCCGGTATGTGTCTGGAACCATGGTCTCCTTTCCCTCCATGCTTGACCACCACTACAACCAGCCGGTATGTGTCTGGAACCATGGTCTCCTTTCCCTCCATGCCTGACCACCACTACAACCAGCCGGTATGTGTCTGGAACCATGGTCTCCTTTCCCTCCATGCTTGACCACCACTACAACCAGCCGGTATGTGTCTGGAACCATGGTCTCCTTTCCCTCCATGCCTGACCACCACTACAACCAGCCGGTATGTGTCTGGAACCATGGTCTCCTTTCCCTCCATGCTTGACCACCACTACTGGAAATGGTCTCCTTTCCCTCCAGTCGGTATGTGTCTGGAACCATGGTCTCCTTTCCCTCCATGCTTGACCACCACTACAACCAGCCGGTATGTGTCTGGAACCATGGTCTCCTTTCCCTCCATGCTTGACCACCACTACAACCAGCCGGTATGTGTCTGGAACCATGGTCTCCTTTCCCTCCATGCTTGACCACCACTACAACCAGCTGGTATGTGTCTGGAACCATGGTCTCCTTTCCCTCCATGCTTGACCACCACTACAACCAGCCGGTATGTGTCTGGAACCATGGTCTCCTTTCCCTCCATGCTTGACCACCACTACAACCAGCCGGTATGTGTCTGGAACCATGGTCTCCTTTCCCTCCATGCCTGACCACCACTACAACCAGCCGGTATGTGTCTGGAACCATGGTCTCCTTTCCCTCCATGCTTGACCACCACTACAACCAGTCGGTATGTGTCTGGAACCATGGTCTCCTTTCCCTCCATGCTTGACCACCACTACAACCAGCCGGTATGTGTCTGGAACCATGGTCTCCTTTCCCTCCATGCTTGACCACCACTACAACCAGTCGGTATGTGTCTGGAACCATGGTCTCCTTTCCCTCCATGCTTGACCACCACTACAACCAGTCGGTATGTGTCTGGAACCATGGTCTCCTTTCCCTCCTCCATGCGGTATGTGTCTGAACCACCACTACAACCAGTCGGTATGTGTCTGGAACCATGGTCTCCTTTCCCTCCATGCTTGACCACCACTACAACCAGTCGGTATGTGTCTGGAACCATGGTCTCCTTTCCCTCCATGCCTGACCACCACTACAACCAGCCGGTATGTGTCTGGAACCATGGTCTCCTTTCCCTCCATGCTTGACCACCACTACAACCAGCCGGTATGTGTCTGGAACCATGGTCTCCTTTCCCTCCATGCTTGACCACCACTACAACCAGCCGGTATGTGTCTGGAACCATGGTCTCCTTTCCCTCCATGCTTGTCTCCTTTCCTCCCACCACACTACAACCAGTCGGTATGTGTCTGGAACCATGGTCTCCTTTCCCTCCATGCTTGACCACCACTACAACCAGCCGGTATGTGTCTGGAACCATGGTCTCCTTTCCCTCCATGCTTGACCACCACTACAACCAGTCGGTATGTGTCTGGAACCATGGTCTCCTTTCCCTCCATGCTTGACCACCACTACAACCAGCCGGTATGTGTCTGGAACCATGGTCTCCTTTCCCTCCATGCTTGACCACCACTACAACCAGCCGGTATGTGTCTGGAACCATGGTCTCCTTTCCCTCCATGCTTGACCACCACTACAACCAGCCGGTATGTGTCTGGAACCATGGTCTCCTTTCCCTTTCCCTCCATGCTCTGATGGTCTCCTTTCCCTCCACCACTACAACCAGTCGGTATGTGTCTGGAACCATGGTCTCCTTTCCCTCCATGCTTGACCACCACTACAACCAGTCGGTATGTGTCTGGAACCATGGTCTCCTCCCTCCATGCCTGACCACCACTACAACCAGCCGGTATGTGTCTGGAACCATGGTCTCCTTTCCCTCCATGCTTGACCACCACTACAACCAGCCGGTATGTGTCTGGAACCATGGTCTCCTTTCCCTCCATGCTTGACCACCACTACAACCAGCCGGTATGTGTCTGGAACCATGGTCTCCTTTCCCTCCATGCTTGACCACCACTACAACCAGCCGGTATGTGTCTGGAACCATGGTCTCCTTTCCCTCCATGCTTGACCACCACTACAACCAGCCGGTATGTGTCTGGAACCATGGTCTCCTTTCCCTCCATGCTTGACCACCACTACAACCAGTCGGTATGTGTCTGGAACCATGGTCTCCTTTCCCTCCATGCTTGACCACCACTACAACCAGTCGGTATGTGTCTGGAACCATGGTCTCCTTTACAACCCCTCCATGTCTCCTTTCCCTCCATTGACCACCACTACAACCAGCCGGTATGTGTCTGGAACCATGGTCTCCTTTCCCTCCATGCTTGACCACCACTACAACCAGCCGGTATGTGTCTGGAACCATGGTCTCCTTTCCCTCCATGCTTGACCACCACTACAACCAGCCGGTATGTGTCTGGAACCATGGTCTCCTTTCCCTCCATGCTTGACCACCACTACAACCAGTCGGTATGTGTCTGGAACCATGGTCTCCTTTCCCTCCATGCTTGACCACCACTACAACCAGCCGGTATGTGTCTGGAACCATGGTCTCCTTTCCCTCCATGCTTGACCACCACTACAACCAGTCGGTATGTGTCTGGAACCATGGTCTCCTTTCCCTCCATGCTTGACCACCACTACAACCAGTCGGTATGTGTCTGGAACCATGGTCTCCTTTCCCTCCATGCTTGACCACCACTACAACCAGCCGGTATGTGTCTGGAACCATGGTCTCCTTTCCCTCCATGCTTGACCACCACTACAACCAGCCGGTATGTGTCTGGAACCATGGTCTCCTTTCCCTCCATGCTTGACCACCACTACAACCAGCCGGTATGTGTCTGGAACCATGGTCTCCTTTCCCTCCATGCTTGACCACCACTACAACCAGTCGGTATGTGTCTGGAACCATGGTCTCCTTTCCCTCCATGCTTGACCACCACTACAACCAGCCGGTATGTGTCTGGAACCATGGTCTCCTTTCCCTCCATGCTTGACCACCACTACAACCAGCCGGTATGTGTCTGGAACCATGGTCTCCTTTCCCTCCATGCTTGACCACCACTACAACCAGCCGGTATGTGTCTGGAACCATGGTCTCCTTTCCCTCCATGCTTGACCACCACTACAACCAGTCGGTATGTGTCTGGAACCATGGTCTCCTTTCCCTCCATGCTTGACCACCACTACAACCAGCCGGTATGTGTCTGGAACCATGGTCTCCTTTCCCTCCATGCTTGACCACCACTACAACCAGTCGGTATGTGTCTGGAACCATGGTCTCCTTTCCCTCCATGCTTGACCACCACTACAACCATCCGGTATGTGTCTGGAACCATGGTCTCCTTTCCCTCCATGCTTGACCACCACTACAACCAGTCGGTATGTGTCTGGAACCATGGTCTCCTTTCCCTCCATGCTTGACCACCACTACAACCAGCCGGTATGTGTCTGGAACCATGGTCTCCTTTCCCTCCATGCTTGACCACCACTACAACCAGTCGGTATGTGTCTGGACCACCACTACAACCACCATGGTCTCCTTTCCCTCCATGCTTGACCACCACTACAACCAGTCGGTATGTGTCTGGAACCATGGTCTCCTTTCCCTCCATGCTTGACCACCACTACAACCAGCCGGTATGTGTCTGGAACCATGGTCTCCTTTCCCTCCATGCTTGACCACCACTACAACCAGCCGGTATGTGTCTGGAACCATGGTCTCCTTTCCCTCCATGCTTGACCACCACTACAACCAGCCGGTATGTGTCTGGAACCATGGTCTCCTTTCCCTCCATGCTTGACCACCACTACAACCAGTCGGTATGTGTCTGGAACCATGGTCTCCTTTCCCTCCATGCTTGACCACCACTACAACCAGTCGGTATGTGTCTGGAACCATGGTCTCCTTTCCCTCCATGCTTGACCACCACTACAACCAGTCGGTATGTGTCTGGAACCATGGTCTCCTTTCCCTCCATGCCTGACCACCACTACAACCAGTCGGTATGTGTCTGGAACCATGGTCTCCTTTCCCTCCATGCTTGACCACCACTACAACCAGTCGGTATGTGTCTGGAACCATGGTCTCCTTTCCCTCCATGCTTGACCACCACTACAACCAGCCGGTATGTGTCTGGAACCATGGTCTCCTTTCCCTCCATGCTTGACCACCACTACAACCAGCCGGTATGTGTCTGGAACCATGGTCTCCTTTCCCTCCATGCTTGACCACCACTACAACCAGCCGGTATGTGTCTGGAACCATGGTCTCCTTTCCCTCCATGCTTGACCACCACTACAACCAGCCGGTATGTGTCTGGAACCATGGTCTCCTTTCCCTCCATGCTTGACCACCACTACAACCAGCCGGTATGTGTCACCACTACAACCAGCCGGTATGTGTCTGGAACCATGGTCTCCTTTCCCTCCATGCTTGACCACCACTACAACCAGCCGGTATGTGTCTGGAACCATGGTCTCCTTTCCCTCCATGCTTGTCCACCACTACAACCAGCCGGTATGTGTCTGGAACCATGGTCTCCTTTCCCTCCATGCTTGACCACCACTACAACCAGCCGGTATGTGTCTGGAACCATGGTCTCCTTTCCCTCCATGCTTGACCACCACTACAACCAGACGGTATGTGTCTGGAACCATGGTCTCCTTTCCCTCCATGCTTGACCACCACTACAACCAGCCGGTATGTGTCTGGAACCATGGTCTCCTTTCCCTCCATGCTTGACCACCACTACAACCAGTCGGTATGTGTCTGGAACCATGGTCTCCTTTCCCTCCATGCTTGACCACCACTACAACCAGCCGGTATGTGTCTAGAACCATGGTCTCCTACATCCCTGAGCTCCCCCTCTGAGGAGAGGTCTGCTAGCTGCTACTAGCACTCTTTCTCCCGCTTCTTTACACACTCTCCATGTGCTTTTTCTCTATTTCAGTCACACACACACTCCCTGTTTGCTGTCTCTGCTCCACAACACACACCTCTTAACACACATACACTCTGCATGCTCTTTCTCCATATCTTAACACACAGACTGTGCTTCCTGTCTACTTAGAACACTAACCAAACCTAAATCGCTCACTGTCTGGCAGATACATTGCCACTGTCTTAATCTGTTGTGGCTTTATTACGTGGGGGGGGTGGAACTAAGACTGTGGAACTAACACAGTGGCACTAACACAGTGGCACTAACACAGCATATGAAACTGTGTCGCAGCAGCAGGTCCAGTTAAGAGGTGCCGTTGCTGTTTCATGAATGTTTCTGTCAGCTGCTGGTCTAACAGTAGTGGCGATGCCACTGTGGCAGTGGGATGAATTACAGCAGTAACACTCCTCCAGTGTTAACAACACCTCCAGAATGAGCTAATTTCATTGAGGAGAAAATCACAGTTGAAATGGTTCAGAATGAATTTGACATTTCATTTCTGTACCAGGCAAAGACAGTAGATCCCGAAATGACTGTTGCAGGGCGGGTGCACAGACGTTTTGGGGGAGGCATGTGCTCAAACAAGAGGGCACCGCTGTCACAGACTTGTTGAGCAATTATTACTTTTAATATTTCATTGCATAAAATCAATAGGTTAAATACACTGAGTGTACAAAACTTTAGGAACAACCTTTCTAATATTGAGCCTCAATTCGTCAGGGCATGGACACTACAAGGTGTCGAAAGCATTCCACATGTTGACTCCAATGTTTCCCACAGTTGTGTCAAGTTGGCTGGATGTCCTTTGGGTGGTGGACCATTCTTGATACACACGGGACACTGTTGAGGGTGAAAAACACAGCAATGTTGCAGTTCTTTGCCTGGCACCTATTACCATACCCTGTTCAAATTCACTTCAATGTTTTGTCTTGCCCATTCAACCAGTGAATGTAGCCTACCATTCCTATTTCCAACTTAACTCTGTTTGTTGCCACTATCATGCATTCTACCTGGCTGAACCTTTGATGAGGTCACTTCAGGTATGCAGCTGCTGCTCTACACTATCCCTAACTATAAACTGGGTGGTTTGAGCCCTGAATTCTGATTGGCTGAAAGCCATGGTATATCAGACCGTATACCACGGGTATGACAAAACATTTATTTTTACTGCTCTAATTACGTTTGTAACCAGTTTATAATAGCAATAAAGCTCCTCGGGGGTTTGTGATATATGGCCAATATACCACGGCTAAGGGCTGTATCCAGGCACTCCGTGTTGCGTTGTGCGTAAGAACAGCCCTTAGCCGTGCTTAAATAAGCCACTAATGAGAGAAAATGAATAGAAAATTGTGAGAAATGCTCTAGCCAAACAGACATCACCTGAGCGCAAAGTCTGTTTGTTGTTGACCGCTGTTGAACAAGAGACCTTGTATTCCTTTATTTTACTAGGCAAGTCAGTTAAGAACAAATTCTTATTTTCAATGACAGCCTAGGAACAGTGGGTTAACTGCCAGTTCAGGGGCAGAACAACAGATTTGTAACTTGTCAGCTCGGGGATATGAACTTGCAACCTTTTGGCTACTAGTCCAACAGTCTAACCACTAGGCTAACCTGCCGCCCTAAAAGCTGACAGTGTTTTTATATACTTTTGTTTTATGTTGGATCCTGCTGCTCTGTTGGGCATAGTTGCTGTGAGCGCTGCTTTCTGTCCCGGGATCCCTCCAGATTCCGCAGAGGGGGAGAAACACGGAAGCCCAGCTAGCCTAGCTGGCTCGGAGGACTCAAATGGAGGTCGCTATTGAACATGTTCAACCTTTACTAACGACATTCCACTGGCTTTGAGTAAGGCCAGTGTGTCTGTGTATGCGGATGACTCAACACTATATACGTCAGCTACCACAGGGACTGAAATGACTGCAACACTTAACAAAGAACTGCAGTTAGTTTCGGAATGGGCAGCAAGGAATAAGTTAGTCCTAAATATTTCCAAAACTAAAAGCGTTGTATCTGGGACAAATCATTCACTAAACCCTAAACCTCAACTACATCTCGTAATGAATCATGTGTAAATTGAGCAGGTTGAGGTGACTAAACCGCATGGAGTAACCCTGGATTGTAAACTGTCATGGTCAAAACATATTGATGGAGTAATAGCTAAGATGGGGAGAAGTCTGTCTTTAATAAAGCGATGCCCTGCCTTCTGGAGTGCTGTTCAGTCGTGTGGTCAGGTGCCACAAAGAGGAACTTGGGAAAATTTCAGTTGCCTCAGAACAGGGCAGCCCGGCTGGCCCTTAAAAGTACACTGTGAGCTAACATTAATGACATGCATGTCAATCTCTCATGGTTCAAAGTGGAAGAGAGTTTGACTTCCTCATTTACTTGTTTTTGTAAGAGGTGTTGATAAGCTGAAGTTACCGAGCTGTCTGTTTAAAATACTAGCACACAGCACAGACACCCATGCATACCCCACAAGACAAGCCACCAGAGGTCTCTTCACAGTCCCCAAGTCCAGCACAGACTATGGGAGGCGCACGGTATTACATAGAGCCAGTACGACATTAAACTCTATTCCACATCAGGTAAATGATCCAAGCAGTAGAATCAGATTTTATAAACAGATTTAAAAAACACTTTATGGAACAGCGGGGACTGTGAAGAGACAAAAACATAGGCACAGACACATGCATACACACACACATAATAACACACGCACTATACACACACACACACATTGATTTTGTGTTGTAGATGGTGGTGGAGTATGGGCCTGAGGGCACACACTTAGTGTGTTGTGAATTCTCTAATGAATGTATTGTAATGTTTTTTAAATTGCCAGTCCAGGTGCGACTGGCTTAAAAAAATTAATTTGTGTGTAGGGGGGCACCCAAAAGGGCACTTTAGAGTCTGGAAGGGAAAGGGGCATGTGCTCTGCAAAGGTAGAGCCCTATCTGTGCACATGCCTGTACGGTTGGATGAGTGAGGAAACTTGACAACGTGGCAATGTTTTGGTGAGCAATTCAACGAACGGAGTGTTTGTTATTAACTACTGGGCTATTGCGTGACATCAAAGTACTTTTTAATTGTTTTTCTTGTGAAATAATATAATGGTCAATTAAAGAAGAGCATAACATTCAACATCACGGTTCAGCGGTGTACAATTTTTGTGCGGCAATCTGTCTGTCTGTCTGTCTGTCTGTCTGTCTGTCTGTCTGTCTGTCTGTCTGTCTGTCTGTGACGGAAAGGAGATGACTCCTTGGCCCTCCCATCAGGGTGTGGGAAGAGGTGTGGACAGGCTATCCCAGTCGGCTACATGGCAGCCCCTGACCTCTCACAACACACAGGGGTCAGGGAGGGGACATGGCACTGTTTGTACAGAAAACAGTTCCACTCCTGCATGGCACAGCTCCGGCACCAGCTGTGCAGTGACAGCAAGATGGGCTGGAGGAGCGTTCCAAAATCCACACTTATTTGGACAGAAAGCGAAGGCATCAGTGCAGTGTTTCGGAGGAACTGCTGAGGAGAGCATTTTTATGGCCCATGCACTTAACAGTGTGCGTGTGTCCCCACGGTCTCCTTACTTACACTCTCTACCCCTCCCCAACTGACTCTGACTCTTCCCCAACGGAATATCTATCTGTCATCATTCACTGCCAAAATGGCAGATATCCATTGGATTCAATTCTTGAGAAATCCAGCTCATTGGACTCAGAAAACTGCAGGAAAACACCGTTGCTGAATGGCCATGTTTACATCAAGTATAGGACCAAATGAAATATGCAGTATTACATACATTCAATGTTTTTAAAGCAGGTGCCGGAGATCAAAACATATATGCTCAGTGAAATGTAAAGAGAGACTCCAATGCTCCAAGGTACTTTGACAATTTGAATCGTTAGGTCTTTATTCAGGTCAGATCCGCGTCGAGACCTGTTCAATAAAGCACATTGGAGCATAGAGTGCAGACGGCAGAGGCTCATAGTGGCACTAACTCTCTTCCTTTCTGACAGGCTCATACCAATTTGCTGTTTCTTCAGCTCTCACAACTACAGGACAGGAGGGTGAAAAGATAGACGGCTCCACAATGACAGTGTGAAAACCAGCAGCTCTCAGACAGTCTGCAATCCCAAGTGTGCCTTTTGCCACAGTAATGGGGGTGATAACCGGGCATGGTACCAAACACTAATGCCCATTCAGTTCACTTAAATGTCAGAGACGGGAGAGGAGGAGAGACAAAAACTAGAGCGCATTCATATTTCAGGACAGCAGATGCTGTAGTTACTGTAGTTACTGTGACTTACTGTGAGTGCTGCACACAACAAGGGCCAAGGAGAGAGAGAGAGTGTGAGATATAGAGAGATAAACTGAGAGATAGGGAGAGTGAGAGAGCAAGAGAGAAAGAGGGGGGAGCGAGAGAGCAAAACTTGAAATGTACATAGCGAGAAATTGAGACTTGACTAGCATCTCAAAAATAAAAACTTGAAAATCACTTAACAGTAATAAGGGAGGTATAGCTCACTTATGCATCTCTTTATTTTAAAAAAAGTGAGTGTTTAATCATTTCTGCTGCAGACTCTGGCAGGGAGGGAGTGGGGTTGGGGGGCTGGGGACGATTGGGGGTGGAGTTGGTTGACGGAGAGAGAGTTTGGTATTTTTTTCCAGGGGGTGAAAGGCGGACGGTCATGTGTGCAGAGCCCATGACAAAAGGCTCTTTTATGTGCAGCGTATGCAGACAGAGGAGGCTCCTTTGTGTACAGATGGAGATCCCATGCCTGAGTCTGCCCGCGGCGAAGGGAGGGAGGAGGAGAAAGGGAGTGAGAGAGGGAGGGGTGGGTCTGGCATCGAGTGCCATCATGTGCCGGCCAGGGGTAGGAAGGGAACGAGGCTGTGTAGTAAAGATGACCTGGGTTACCCTGTCCTCATGCCCCAGCCAAGTTCAGATAATGAGGAATAACTGGGGTAAATAGCTAAAGGCAGTGTTATATTCGAGACCACCTAAAGCAAGACCGATTCAAGACCAAGATCAGAGTGAATTGCATTATTCAGACATTTGGAACCACACAAATACATAATCATAACATTTAAAACTAAATAAATATATATACACAAATAAGACTCATAAATATCAAAAATAAGTAACTAAGACAAATAGAAACAAATTGTAGTATATAAATACAAATAAAATATATAATCAAATGATTACACTATTACCCTATTGCTAACAACAAACACACAAATAAAACTAAATGCACAAATCCTACATCACACAAATAGAATAACACAGTTATAAAGAAGAGGCCCTGATTATTACTTCAAACAAGAAACACTAATTGCATTAGTTCTGTACAAAGTTAGAGGTGCACTATTTGATAGATTCCTCCGCTCCCCCTACCTCGGGGTTCCAGTGGGGAGACCTGAGGTCAACCTACCTCCACCCCCACCCCATATTGTACTTCTGAGTGGGAGACCATCCCAGGTAGTAGCCTGCCTAGCTCACAAACAAGAATCAGGGCGCCCACTCTGACAAGGTTAATTGACCCACAGTCCTACACGGTGAAATTATATCACTGATGTGACGTGAAAATGAGCAATAGAAAACCGATTGCGCAAATGTCACCATTTGGAATATACAGTGGGGCAAAAAAGTATTTAGTCAGCCACCAATTGTGTGAGTTCTCCCACTTAAAAATATGAGAGAGGCCTGTATGACAGACAAAATGGGGGAAAAATTCCAGAAAATCACATGTAGGATTTTTAATGAATTTATTTGCAAATTATGGTGGAAAATAAGTATTTGGACAATAACAAAAGTTTATCTCAATACTTTGTTATATACCCTTTGTTGGCAATGACAGAGGTCAAACGTTTTCTGTAAGTCTTCACAAGGTTTTCACACACTGTTGCTGGTATTTTGGCCCATTCCTCCATGCAGATCTCCTCTAGAGCAGTGATGTTTTGGGGCTGTTGCTGGGCAACACGGACTTTCAACTCCCTCCAAAGATTTTCTATGGGGTTGAGATCTGGAGACTGGCTAGGCCACTCCAGGACCTTGAAATGCTTCTTACGAAGCCACTCCTTCGTTGCCCGGGTGGTGTGTTTGGGATCATTGTCATGCTGAAAGACCCAGCCATGTTTCATCTTCAATGCCCTTGCTGATGGAAGGAGGTTTTCACTCAAAATCTCATGATACATGGCCCCATTCATTCTTTCCTTTACACGGATCAGTCGTCCTGGTCCCTTTGCAGAAAAGCAGCCCCAAAACATGATGTTTCCACCCCCATGCTTCACAGTAGGTATGGTGTTCTTTGGATGCAACTCATTCTTTGTCCTCCAAACACGACGAGTTGAGTTTTTACCAAAAAGTTATATTTTGTTTTCATCTGACCATATGACATTCTACCAATCTTCTTCTGGATCATCCAAATGCTCTCTAGCGAACTTCAGACGGGCCTGGACATGTACTGGCTTAAGCAGGGGGACACGTCTGGCACTGCAGGATTTGAGTCCCTGGCGGCGTAGTGTGTTACTGATGGTAGGCTTTGTTACTTTGGTCCCAGCTCTCTGCAGGTCATTCACTAGGTCCCCCCGTGTGGTTCTGGGATTTTTGCTCACCGCTCTTGTGATCATTTTGACCCCATAGGGTGAGATCTTGCGTGGAGCCCCAGATCGAGGGAGATTATCAGTGGTCTTGTATGTCTTCCATTTCCTAATAATTGCTCCCACAGTTGATTTCTTCAAACCAAGCTGCTTACCTATTGCAGATTCAGTCTTCCCAGCCTGGTGCAGGTCTACAATTTTGTTTCTGGTGTCCTTTGACAGCTCTTTGGTCTTGGCCATAATAGAGTTTGGAGTGTGACTGTTTGAGGTTGTGGACAGGTGTCTTTTATACTGATAACAATTTCAAACAGGTGCCATTAATACAGGTAACGAGTGGAGGACAGAGTAGCCTCTTAAAGAAGAAGTTACAGGTCTGTGAGAGCCAGAAATCTTGCTTGTTTGTAGGTGACCAAATACTTATTTTCCACCATAATTTGCAAATAAATTCATAAAAAATCCTACAATGTGATTTTCTAGATATTTTTCTCTTATTTTGTCTGTCATAGTTGAAGTGTAGCTATGATGAAAATTACAGGCCTCTCATCTTTTTAAGTGAGAGAACTTGCACAATTGGTGGCTGACTAAATACTTTTTTGCCCCACTGTATATTTCCATGACTGATCAAAACTTGTTTTCTCATGGCTCTCTCTTGTTCGTCTGCAGCAGACATATGGTTAGTAATATGTTTGGAACATCAAATCGCAATAAAATCACAGTATTGTATCGCAATACATATAATCGTGAGAATCGAGAGGACCCTGGTAATTCCCAGCCCTCGCTCCCACTGTCACACTGTCTGCTGACAGGACGTCACATCGTCCTTGTCAGCATCATCCACCAACTGACGAACACACACACACGCACACACTGACGACGAACACGCTGCACAGCACAATACAGCACAGTACAGCACAGTGCTGGAGACAGACACACCCCTATCCTGTCAACACACCATGTGAAATAGAGCACACTGCTTCATCACTATATGGGTTCTATCGGGCTGCACTGCAGCAGACAGAAGAAGTACAACACACCAGCACACCCAAACAAACATATCAACCCTTGTGTATGAGGTCCCGGCCACACTCAAAAAAGTTCTCAGAGACTGGCATGCGACACGCACTTGCACGCACGCACACACACATGCATGCACATGCACTCACACACTAGCAACACACAATAGGGAGCCCATAGAGCTTGGCAAATTAAAGGGATCAGTTGTGTTTGTCTGAGTGCTGTCTTGGTTTGCTGGCCTGGCACCAGCCTCCCTCACCCACCATGTCCAGCCTGTCTGTGGTCTGTCTGTCTGTCTGTCAGCCAACAGGGCAGGAATGGAAGGCTGGCACACCGCACACCTCTCTCTCCACTAACTGATCCCCAGCTGGCACCCTGGATGCCAACAAAAGTATTTCAGACCCTTAGCTATATAATCAACAGAGCGAGAGAGAGACAGAGAGAGATGGAAGGTGGAGAGAGAGAGATGGAGAGAAAGATGGAGGGAGAGAGATAGTGAGGGAGGGAGAGAGAGAAAGATAGAGAGAGAGGGAAGGATGGAGAGAGACAGAGAGAGGGAAGGAGGGAGAGAGAGAGATGGAGAGAAAGATGGAGGGAGAGAGAGTGAGGGAGGGAGGGAGAGACAGAGAGAGAGGGAAGGAGGGAGAGAGAGAGAGATGGAGAGAAAGATGGAAGGAGAAAGAGAGTGAGGGAAGGAGGGAGAGAGAGAGATGGAGAGAAAGATGGAGGGAGAGAGAGAGTGAGGGAGAGAGAGACAGAGAGAGAGGGAAGGAGGGAGAGAGAGACAGAGAGAGAGGGAAGGAGGGAGAGAGAGAGATGGAGAGAAAGATGGAGGGAGAGAGAGGGAGGGAGGGAGAGACAGAGAGAGAGGGAAGGAGGGAGAGAGAGAGAGAGAGAGAGAGAGAGAGAGAGAGAGAGAGAGAGAGAGAGAGAGAGAGAGAGGAGAGAAAGATGGAGGGAGAGAGAGAGTGAGGGAGGGAGGGAAGGAGGGAGAGAGAGGGGGAAGGAGGGAGAGAGAGAGAGAGAGATGGAGAGAAAGATGGAGGGAGAGAGAGAGTGAGGGAGAGAGAAACAGAGATAGAGGGAAGGAGGGAGAGAGAGACAGAGAGAGAGGGAAGGAGGGAGAGAGAGAGAGATGGAGAGAAAGATGGAGGGAGAGAGAGGGAGGGAGGGAGAGACAGAGAGAGAGGGAAGGAGGGAGAGAGAGAGAGAGAGAAAGATGGAGGGAGAGAAAGATGGAGGGAGAGAGAGAGAGAGTGAGGGAGGGAGAGAAAGATGGAAGAGGAGAGAGGAGAAAAACACTCTCCTTGGCATGTATTATTTTTCTAGCCTGCCTCAATTGACCTGTAAACCTTTGTGACAAATGCAAATAGCCCTGACTTGCTCACACAAAATACTGAAGGCTATTCAAATGAGCTTGCACACACAATAGCAGTCTGCCTCGTCTCAGAACAGGGTGAATATACGGTCTAGGGCTGAATGGCACAATGTGTGAGAGCCAAACGAGGGGACGCTGAAGAGACTCAGAGAGAGAGAGAGCCTTACCAGGCTGCCACAGAGGTGCCAGTCTCTATATTCAGCCTCCTCTCTCTTCTGCTCCCATCATTACACACACAGCCTTTTAATGGACCAGCCACACCTCTATGACAGACAGATGAAGGCCCTTAAGAATGGCGAGACAGAACTATATAGCTACTGGGTAGCAAAACCTGTTGTGGGACTCTTTCAAAGATTTTAAAATACAAAACTGATTTTAAAATATAATACTGTGTAGTGAATTGTATGTGGAATCTGAAGATTTGTAGATTGTGTTTAAAATAACTTGTGTTTCATCCCAACCTGTGTTGGAAGTTCCAACATCCAGTGTTGATAGGATACATTATTCAATTAAATTAGGACTATTATTACATTATTCATCTTTATTGTGCACATTGGAATAACGTGTGTAACAATTGAATAAAATTCTGTTACATAGTTTGCTGTTTGTGTATTTTTATACGAACATTAGATTTAAGAACAAATTCAAAATGAATTGTGTTTTAAACCTTCCTCCTAGCTACATGCTACATCACTGCACAATGTAAAAGTTGTCAGTCCTATGTAACACCGTGCTACATTGCACCTTCCTATGTCATTGTGATGGGGGAAAGAATGTGTCAAATGTATTTAATTCAATTCGGGCTGTGGTAAAGGCAGAATAGTAAAAATGTCCCCATATTCTCCATCGAAAGAAGTAAACCAAAGTTCCACATGTTGTTTCTTCTGGTAAGTACTGTACAGTCCCATGTCTCTCTCCATGCTTCAGGAATGCTTAGGAGCACACTCAGCTTTTAGCCATCTTTCTCTCTCTTTCTCTTTTGTTGCTCCTCTCATTTCCACTCTCAGTTTCAGCCTCAGCAAGAGTTTGAGCTGAAACTTTGCAGGCAATTTGTCTGGCAGCCAAACTTCCCAGCATGCATTGCACAGGCCTGGCTTTGTCCCTGTGTTAACTGTTGCACGACTCGCACGACTCGACTCAGCACGTGACGGAACCTTTCTTTTTACTCTCTAATACAGTTCTACAGTACCTACTAGACAGACACGCAATAATCACACAAAATAAATGTATTTGCTGGCACACATACTGTATCATCACTGTCTGATGAAAAAACTAAATTTCTGCCAATTTTCTAATATTTTACATTTATTGAAAGCAGTAACTCATTTCAATGTATTTTCATGACTCTTATCTATTTACAAAAAAATCAAAATAGCTTCTGAAATATCATAATTGTATGTTAAAAAACAGTATTTTTCTCAATTTCTGTATATAATAAATAATACAAATAGTCCACTGAGCCACAGCATATGGTATACTAACAAAATTAGGAAATATTATGATTTGTACTAATACATATGCTCAGAGAAAGAGATTTTGTTTAACAAGTAATAAAATAAAATCTCAAGATAAAGGTCACACTTACTGGCACCCTTGTTTTCAATACTCTAGCACCCTCCCCTTGCGAGGATAACAACACTGAGCCTTTTTCTGAAATGTTTTATCAGATTGGAGAACACATTGGGAGGGATCTTAGACCGTTCCTCCACATAGAATCTTTCCATATCTTTTGTCTACCCTTATGGACTGCCCTCTTCAATTCAAACCACGGTACTTCAATGGGGTTCAAGTCCGGAGACCGAGATGGCTATTTCAAAATGTTGATTTTGATGTAAATTAACAATTTATTTGTGGGCATAGCACAGGTTCCAATCCAAATGCCAACTCTGTTTATCAAAACCTTGGCGGTGCTGTGGTCGGAATAAATTAAAATAGAGCTCTGTGAAAACCCAGGTGTGGAATGTAATTCACAATATTGAAAAGCATAATTGACCTGAATTCAATTAAAACAGTCATGGTCTCCTGGATGTTTTTGTCTAGTTGCGGTGACAATACTGTAAATCTACAAGTAGTTACTGTATTTTTACAGTTGTTAAGGGACAGACGATAATTAGTTGGGACTGAACCTCCCTTGGGATTTGAACTCATAACCTCTGCACTTGACATAATGGAGATGGGCAAGAACACATTTCTGGACTTTGCCGTAAAGATTAAATAAATATAATGAACAAAAATATAAACACAACATGTAAAGTGTTGGTCCCATGTTCCATGTTTCATGAGCTGAAATAAAAGATCTCAGATATCATCCATAAGCACAAAAAAACGTATTTATCTCAAATTTTGTGCACAAATTCGTTTACATCCCTGTTAGTGAGTTTATCTCTTTGCCAAGATAATTCATCCATCTGATCAGTGTGGCATATCAAGAAGCTGATTAAAAGGCATGATCATTACACAGGTGTGCTGGGGACAATAAAAGCCCACTCTAGAATTTGCAGTTTTGTCACACAACACAATGCCAAAGATGTCTGACGTTTTGAGGGAGTGTGCAAATACAGTGCCTTGCGAAAGTATTCGGGCCCCTTGAACTTTGCGACCTTTTGCCACATTTCAGGCTTCAAACATAAAGATATAAAACTGTATTTTTTTGGGAAGAATCAACAACAAGTGGGACACAATCATGAAGTGGAACGACATTTATTGGATATTTCAAACTTTTTTATCAAATCAAAAACTGAAGAATTGGGCGTGCAAAATAATTCAGCCCCCTTAAGTTAATACTTTGTAGCGCCACCTTTTGCTGCGATTACAGCTGTAAGTCGCTTGGGGTATGTCTCTATCAGTTTTGCACATCGAGAGACTGAAATTGTTTCCCATTCCTCCTTGCAAAACAGCTCGAGCTCAGTGAGGTTGGATGGAGAGCATTTGTGAACAGCAGTTTTCAGTTCTTTTCACAGATTCTCGATTGGATTCAGGTCTGGACTTTGACTTGGCCTTTCTAACACCTGGATATGTTTATTTTTGAACCATTCCATTGTAGATTTTGCTTTATGCTGTGTTCAGGGTGATGAGCTGTGTTGCTTTCACGCCAAACATAAAGTTTTGCATTGTTGCCAAAAAGTTCAACTTTGGTTTCATCTGACCAGAGCACCTTCTTCCACATGTTTGGTGTGTCTCCCAGGTGGCTTGTGGCAAACTTTAAACGACACTTTTTATGGATATCTTTAAGAAATGGCTTTCTTCTTGCTACTCTTCCATAAAGGCCAGATTTGTGCAATATACGGCTGATTGTTGTCCTATGGACAGAGTCTCCCACCTCAGCTGTAGATCTCTGCAGTTCATCCAGAGTGATCATGGGCCTGTTGGCTGCATCTCTGATCAGTCTTCTCCTTGTATGAGCTGAAGGTTTAGAGGGACGGCCAGGTCTTGGTAGATTTGCAGTGGTCTGATACTCCTTCCATTTCAATATTATCGCTTGCACAGTGCTCCTTGGGATGTTTAAAGCTTGGGAAATATTTTTGTATCCAAATCCGGCTTTAAACTTCTTCACAACAGTATCTCGGACCTGCCTGGTGTGTTCCTTGTTCTTCATGATGCTCTCTGCGCTTTTAACGGACCTCTGAGACTATCACAGTGCAGGTGCATTTATACAGAGACTTGATTACACACAGGTGGATTGTATTTATCATCATTAGTCATTTAGGTCAACATTGGATAATTCAGAGATCCTCACTGAACTTCTGGAGAAAGTTTGCTACACTGAAAGTAAAGGGGCTGAATAATTTTGCACGCCCAATTTTTCAGTTTTTGATTTGTTAAAAAAGTTTGAAATATCCAATAAATGTCGTTCCACTTCATGATTGTGTCCCACTTGTTGTTGATTCTTCACAAAAAAATACAGTTTTATATCTTTATGTTTGAAGCCTGAAATGTGGCAAAAGGTCACAAAGTTCAAGGGGGCCAAATACTTTCGCAAGGCACTGTACCATGCTGGAGGGTGCTGAGGAGTATTTATGTCTGTAATAAAGCCCTTTTGTGGGGAAAATCTGATTCTGATTGGATGGTCCAAGCCAATGGTTCTCGAACTCATAACCTCTTGGTCGCTAGCAAACTCAAATGTCTAGGTACTGTACAGTGCAGCTACACCACCAGATATGTGAGTGTGAAAAAGATATGGCCACAGACGTATAGGCAATAATGCATTTCTGCATTTTGCTAAAAGCTGCCCAGAATCAAGTAGATAATTGTCATGAAGCTGGTTGAGAGAATGCCAAGAGTGTGTAAAGCTGTCATTAAGGCAAAGGGTGGCTACTTTGAAGAAAATATATTTTGATTTGTTTAACACGTTTTGGGTTACTACATTTTTCCATATGTGTTATGTCATAGTTTTGATGTCTTCACTATTGTTCTACAATGTAGAAAATAGTCAAACTTGAATGAGTACGTGTGTCCAAACTTTTGACTGGTACTGTACATGTTGGTTCTTTTGCTCAAGAACCCAATGGTCACTCAGACAGAGCTCCAGAGTTCCTCCGTGGAGATGGGAGAACCTTCCAGAAGCACAACCATCTCTGCAACACTCCACCATTCAGGCCTTTATGGTAGAGTGGCCAGATGGAAGTCACTCCTCAGTAAAAAGCACATGACAGCCCACTTGGAGTTTGCCAAAAGGCACCTAAAGGACTCTGAGACCATGAGAAACAAGATTCTCTGGTCTGATGAAACCAAGATTGAACTCTTCGACCTGAATGCCCAGTGTCGCATCTAGAGGAAACCTGGCACCATCCCTTCGAGGAAGCATGGTGGTGGCAGCATCATGCTGTGGGGATGTTTTCAGCGCAGAGACTGGGAGACTAGTCAGGATTGAGGGAAAGATGAACGGAGAAAAGTACAAAGAGATCCTTGATGAAAACCTGCTCCAGAGTGCTCAGGACCTCAGACTGGGCGAAGGTTCACCTTCCAACCTGACAACAACCCTAAGCACACAGCCAAGACAACGCAGGAGTGGCTTCGGGACAAGTCTCTGAATGTCCTTGAGTGGCCCAGCCAGAGCCTGGACTGGAACCAGATCAAACATCTCTGGAGAGACCTGAGAATAGCTGTGCTCCCCATGCTCCCCATCCAACCTGACAGAGCTTGAGGAGATCTGCAGAGAAGAACGGGAGAAACTCCCCAAATACAGGTGTGCCAAGCTTGTGGCATCACTCCCAAGAAGACTCGAGGCTGTAATCGCTGCCAAAGGTGCTTCAACAAAGTACAGAGGAAAGGGTCTGAATACTTATTTAAATGTGATATTTACGTTTTTTTTTTATTAGAGATTTGCAAAAAAATGTAAAACCTGTTTTTGCTTTGTCAGTATGGGGTATTGTGTGTAGATTGGTGAGGGGAAAAACTATTTTAGAATAAGGCCCTAATGTAACAAAATGTGGAAAAGGTCAAGGGGTTTGAATACTTTCCGAATGCACTGTATCTCCTAGATATAGGACATACACTTCAGAACAAACTTTCTTAAGATTATTTTCTGGGACTATCTGTTGTTCGGCTGAGAGGGCTGTCTCGCTTCTAGTCCTTAGGAAAACTTTGCAGAGCGATGTCAACTTACCAGCACTACGACCAGGGATACGACTTTCCCGAAGCGGATCCTTTGTCCGAACCACCCAGGGCATTTGAACTGATTCCAGAGGTTGACCCAAAACAACACTGCTGGAGAAGAGGCAGACGGAATGCGTACACCACCAACCACAGTGGCTCGCACACCACCCACCACTTCCGAGTATATTACTCGCTAATGTCCAGTCTCTAGATAACAAGATAGATGAAATTAGGGCAAGGGTTGCATTCCAGAGAGACATCAGGGATTGTAACATACATTGTTTATGGAAACATGGTTTTCTCTGGATATGCTGTCGGAGTCGGTACAGCCATCCGGATTCTTTGTGCGTCGCGCCGACAGGAATAAACATCTCTCCGGGAAGAAGAAGGGCGGGGGTGTATGTTTCATGATTAACGTCTCATGGTGTAATTGTAACAACATACAGGAACTCAAGTCCTTTTGTTCACATGACCTAGAATTCCTAACAATCAAATGCAGACCGAATTATCTCCCAAGGGAATGCTCCTCGGTTATTGTCACAGCCGTGTATATCCTCCCTCACGCCGATACCACCATGGCACTCAAGGAACTTCACTGGACTTTATGCAAACTGGAAACCATATATCCTGAGGCTGCATTTGTTGTAGCTGGGGATTTTAGCAAATCAAATTTTATCAGCATATTGACTGCAGCACTCGCGCTGGTTAAACACTGGACCACTGATACTCTAACTTAAACGTGTTAACCCTCGCAAGGCTGCCGGCCCAGATGGCATCCCTAGCCACGTCCTCAGAGCATGTGCAGACCATCTCTCCCTATCCTAGTCTGCTGTCCCCACATGCTTCAAGATCAAATGAAATCAAATCAAAGTTTATTTGTCACGTGCGCAGAATACTACAGGTGTAGACCTTACAGTGAAATGCTTACCTACAGGCTCTAACCAACAGTGGAATTTAAGAGAAAAGAAGGTATTAGGTGAACAATAGGTAAGTAAGGAAATAAAGACAGTACAATGACTGTGAAAAATAAGAGTAGCGAGGCTATATACAGTAGCGAGGCTATAACAGTAGTGAGGCTACATACAGGCACCGGTTAGACGGGCTGATTGAGGCAGTATTTACATGAATGTATAGTTAAAGTGACTATGCATATATGATAAACAGAGACTAGCAGTACCGTAAAAGAGGGGTTGGCGGGTGGTGGGACACAATGCAGATAGTCCGGGAAGCCAATGTGTGGGAGCACCAGTTGGTCGGGCTAATTCAGGTAGTATGCACATTAAAGTATAGTTAAAGTGACTATGCATATATGATAAACTGAGATGACCACCATTGTTCCTGTACCCAAGAAGGCAAAGGTAACTGAACAAATTGACAATCGCCTGGTTGCTCTCACTTCTGTCATCATGAAGTGCTTTGAGAGACTAGTCAAGGATTATATCACCTCCACCTTACCTGTCACCCTAGAGCCGGGCTGGGCAATTCCAGTCCTCGAGGGCCTGATTGGTGTCACAGTTTTTCCCCAGCCCCAGCTAACACACCTGACTCCAATAATCACCTAATCATGATCTTCAGTTTAGAATGCAATTTCATTAATCAGTTGTGTTTTCTAGTGATGGAGCAAAAGTGTGACACCAATCTGTCCCCTGAGGATTGGAGTTGTCCACCCCAGCCCTAGACCCACTTCAATTTGCTTATCGCTCCTGTAGGTCCACAGACGATGCAACCGCCATCACACTGAACACTGCCTTATCCCATTTGGACAAGAAGAATATCTATGTAAGAATGCTGTTCATTGACTATAGTTCAGCATTCAACACCATAGTACCCTCCAAGCTCATCATTAAGCTTGAGGCCCTAGGTCTCAACCCCACCCTGTGCAATTGGGTCCTGGACTTCCTGACGGGCCGCCTACAGGCGGTGAATGTAGGAAACAACACCTCCACTTTGCTGATCCTCAACACTGGGGCCCCACAAGGGTGCGTGCTCTGCCCCCTCCTGTACTCCCTTTTCACCCATGACTGCGTGGCCATGCATGACTCCTACTCAATCATCAAAATTGCAGACAACACAACAGTAGTGGGCTTTATTACCAACAACAGCGAGACAGACTACAGGGAGGAGGTGAAGGCACTCGGATTGCGGTGTCAGGAAAACAACCTCTCACTTAAAGTCAACAAAACAAAGGAGATTATTGTGGACTTCAGGAAACAGCAGAGGGACCCCACCCTATCCACATCGACGGGACAGCAGTGGAGAAGGTGGAGAGTTTTAAGGTCCTCGGCGTACACATAATGGACAAACTGAAATGGTCAACCCACATAGACAGTGTGGTGAAGAAGGCGGAACAGTGCATCTTCAACCTCAGGAAGCTGAAGAAATTTAGCTTGTCACCTAAAACCCTCACAAAATGTATTTTAATTTTGGGGGCAACTTCAAGGGATATTAACTAAATCAAATAGCAAAATGGTCCTCGGTATTAACTTCTTAAAACAATTCCATATAGCTTAGTAGAATCCCCCCTCTTATGGGTTAAATGAGGAAGACGTATTTTGGTTGCATGCATTCAGTTGTGCAACTGTCATACTAATTGCTTTAAAATTATATTAACACACTTGAAAATTACGGGTATGGTTGGGGTACAACAAGTTCACAGGTATACATACACTTAGGTTGGAGTCATTAAAACTTGTTTTTCAACCACTCCACAAATTTCTTGTTAACAAACTATAATGTTGGCAAGTCAATTAGGACATATACTTTGTGCATGACACAAGTAATTTTCCCAACAATTGTTTACAGACAGATTATTTCACTTATAATTCACTGTATCACAATTTCAGGGGGTCAAAAATGTACATACACCAAGTTGACTGTGCCTTTAAATAGCTTGGAAAATTCCAGAAAATTATGTCAAGGCTTTAGAAGCTTCTGATAGGCTAACTGACATTATTAGAGTCGATTGGAGGTGTCCCTGTGGATGTATTTCAAGGCTTACCTTCAAACTCAGTGCCTCTTTGCTTGACATCATGAGAAAATCAAAAGAAATCAGCCAAGACCTCAGAAAAAATGATAGACCTCCACAAGTCTGGTTCATTCTTGGGAGCAATTTCCAAACGCCTGAAGGTACCACGTTCATCTGTACAAACAATAGTACGCAAGTATAAACACCATTGGACCACGCAGCCGTCATACCGCTCAGGAAGGAGACACGTTCTGTCTCCTAGAGATGAAAGTACTTTGGTGCGAAAAGTGCAAATCAATGCCAGAACAACAGCAAAGGACCTTGTGAAGATGCTGGAGGAAACAGGTACAAAAGTATATAAATCCACAGTAAAATGAGTCCTATGTCAACATAACCTGAAAAGCAGCTCAGCAAGGAAGAAGCCACTGCTCCAAAACCTTCATAAAAAAGCCAGACTACAGTTTGCAACTGCACATGGGGACAGTATTTGTATGTATATGTACTTTTTGGAGAAAAGTCCTCTGGCCTGATGAAACAAAAATATAACTGTTTGGACATAATGAACATCGTTATGTTTGGAGGATAAAGGGGGAGGCTTGCAAGCCGAAGAACACCATCTCAACCGTGAAGCACGGGGGTGTGGGGTGCATTGCTGCAGGAGGTCCTGGTGCACTTCAAAAAATAGATGGCATCATGAGGAGGAAAATTATGTCGATATATTGAAGCGACATCTTGACATCAGGCAGGAAGTTGAAGCTTGGTCACAAATGGGTCTTCCAAATGGACAATGACCCCAAGCATACTTCCAAAGTTGTTGCAAAATGGCTTAAGGACAACAAAGGCAAGGTATTGGGGTGGCCATCACAAAGCCCTGACTTCAATCCCATAGAAAATTTGTGGGCAGAACTGAAAAAGCGTGTGAGAGCAAGGAGGCCTACAAACCTGACCCAGTTACACCAGCTCAGTCAGGAGGAATGGGCCAAAGTCATCCAAATTATTGTGGGAAGCTTGTGGAAGGCTACCCGAAACATTTGAAACAAGTTGAACAATTTAAAGGCAATGCTACCAAATACTAATTGAGTGTATGTAAGCTTATGAAGCACTGGGAATGTGATGAAAGAAATAAAGGCTGAAATTAATCATTCTCTCTACTATTATTCTGACATTTCACATTCTTAAAATAAAATGGTGATCCTAACTGACCTAAGACAGGGATTTCTTACGAGGATTAAATGTCAGGAATTGTGAAAAACTGAGTTTAAATGTATTTGGCTAAGGTGTATGTAAACTTCCGACTTCAACTTTACAGTCGTGGCCAAAGGTTTTGAGAATGACACAAATATTAATTTTCACAGTTTGCTGCCTCAGTTTGTATGATGGCAATTTGCATATACTCCAGAATGTTACGAAGAGTGATCAGATGAATTGCAATTAATTGCAAAGTCCCTCTTTGCCATGCAAATGAACTGAATCCCCAAAAAACATTTCCACTGCATTTCAGCCCTGCCACAAAAGGACCAGCTGACATCATGTCAGTGATTCTCTTGTTAACACAGGTGTGAGTGTTGACGAGGACAGGGCTGGAGATCACTCTGTCATGCTGATTGAGTTTGAATAACATACTGGAAGCATCAAAAGGAGGGTGGTGCTTGGAATCATTGTTCTTCCTCTGTCAACCATGTTTACCTGTAAGGAAACACGTGCCATCATCATTGCTTTACACAAAAAGGGCTTCACAGGCAAGGATATTGCTGCCAGTAAGATTGCACCTATCAACCATTTATCGGATCATCAAGAACTGTAAGGAGAGCGGTTCAAATGTTGTGAAGAAGGCTTCAGGGCGCCCAAGAAAGTCCAGCAAGCGCCAGGACCGTCTCCTAAAGTTAATTCAGCTGCGGGATCGGGGCACCACCAGTACAGAGCTTGCTCAGAAATGGCAGCAGGCAGGTGTGAGTGCATCTGCACGCATAGTGAGGCAAAGACTTTTGGAGGATGGCCTGGTGTCAAGAAGGGCAGCAAAGAAGCCACTTCTCTTCAGGGACAGACTGATATTCTGCAAAAGGTACAGGGATTGGACTGCTGAGGACTGGGGTAAAGTCATTTTCTCTGATGAATCCCCTTTCCGACTGTTTGGGGCATCTGGAAAAAAGCTTGTCTGGAGAAGACAAGGTGAGCGCTACCATCAGTCCTGTGTCATGCCAACAGTAAAGCATCCTGAGACCATTCATGTGTGGGGTTGCTTCTCAGCCAAGGGAGTGGGCTCACTCACAATTTTGCCTCAGAACACAGCCATAAATAAAGAATGGTACCAACACATCCTCCGAGAGCAACTTCTCCCAACCATCCAGGAACAGTTTGGTGACGAACAATGCCTTATCCAGCATGATGGAGCACCTTGCCATAAGGCAAAAGTGATAACTAAGTGGCTCGGAGAACAAAACATTGGTATTTTGGGTCCATGGCCAGGAAACTCCCCAGACCTTAATCCCATTGAGAACTTGTCTCGCCTCTCCTCAAGAGGCGGGTAGACAAACAAAAACCCACAAATTCTGACAAACTCCAAGCATTGATTATGCAAGAATGTGTTGCCATCAGTTAGGATGTGGTCCAGAAGTTAATTAACAGGATCTTTTCAATGTTGTATTGTAGTCACCCGCAATCATTTTCGCCATCAGGTAAGTACTATTTCATCACGCAGAATGTTTATACTTCAAAAAATATTTACTTTGTGCAGTATCTACGATCTAAATGTGTTTGTCCAACTTTCCTGTTGTTTTTCTGTTTGACTTTGTATGGTCATTTATTTGACTTAATGGGATACTTTGGGATTTTGGCAATCTACTTCCCCAGAGTCAGATGAACTCGTGTATATCATTTTTTATGTCTCTATGTCCAATATGAAGGAAGTTAGAGGTAGTTTTGATTGCGAGTCTATGGGTATCTGCTAGCATGCTAGTTAACAAGGTCCTTCAAACTGAAAGCAGACATAAAAATGGTATCCACAAGTTAATCTGACTCATTGCCAAAATCCCAAAGTATCTCTTTCAGGTTCATAGGTCAAATCAGTGGTCATGGTTGTAATGCAAAAAAAATAAAGGTGAAATCAGTTACTGACACAGACATTGTGGCATAGCAGCAAGATCAGAATGCTGTGAACCAAGAGGTTGTGAGTTCAAATCTTAGGAAAGGTCATGTTGAAAAAAATGAATGTATAAATAAACATAAACAAACTTTGTATGTTAAAAGCACTGTGTGTGTATCATAATAATACATATATGTTTGCAGGGAATTTACCTGTGAAAATCCACATGTGAAATATCATCATGTCATGTGTTCCAAAAACACATGATTTCTCATGTGCAAAACATGTGGATATGTCACGTGAAATCAGATGATTTTCCACATGTGAAATCATGTGGTTTTTCCGCAAAGGCTCTGTCTGCTTGCAGCATCTGGTGGACACCTGCAACAGTGCAAGTCACTAGAAAGAAAGAAAGAAAGAAAGAAAGAAAGAAAGAAAGACTAATGTGTTTGCATATGGCTGGTTTTGATATGTGCACAGGAGGCAAGTTCAGTACTTCATTCAGAGGGAGCTGGTTTGGCCAGCTCAGTACTTCATTCAGAGGGAGTTGGTTTGGCCAGCTCAGTACTTCATTCAGAGGGAGCTGGTTTGGCCAGCTCAGTACTTCATTCAGAGGGAGCTGGTTTGGCCAGCTCAGTACTTCATTCAGAGGGAGCTGGTTTGGCCAGCTCAGTACTTCATTCAGAGGGAGCTGGTTTGGCCAGCTCAGTACTTCATTCAGAGGGAGCTGGTTTGGCCAGCTCAGTACTTCATTCAGCTGGGGGAGCTGGTTTGGCCAGCTCAGTACTTCATTCAGGGGAGCTGGTTTGGCCAGCTCAGTACTTCATTCAGGGGGAGCTGGTTTGGCCAGCTCAGTACTTCATTCAGAGGGAGTTGGTTTGGCCAGCTCAGTACTTCATTCAGAGGGAGCTGGTTTGGCCAGCTCAGTACTTCATTCAGGGAGCTGGTTTGGGAGCTGGTTTGGCCAGCTCAGTACTTCATTCAGAGGGAGCTGGTTTGGCCAGCTCAGTACTTCATTCAGAGGGAGCTGGTTTGGCCAGCTCAGTACTTCATTCAGAGGGAGCTGGTTTGGCCAGTTCAGTACTTCATTCAGAGGGAGCTGGTTTGGCCAGCTCAGTACTTCATTCAGAGGGAGCTGGTTTGGCCAGCTCAGTACTTCATTCAGAGGGAGCTGGTTTGGCCAGTTCAGTACTTCATTCAGAGGGAGCTGGTTTGGCCAGCTCAGTACTTCATTCAGAGGGAGCTGGTTTGGCCAGCTCAATACTTCATTCAGAGGGAGCTGGTTTGGCCAGCTCAGTACTTCATTCAGAGGGAGCTGGTTTGGCCAGCTCAGTACTTCATTCAGAGGGAGCTGGTTTGGCCAGCTCAGTACTTCATTCAGAGGGAGTTGGTTTGGCCAGCTCAGTACTTCATTCAGAGGGAGCTGGTTTGGCCAGCTCAGTACTTCATTCAGGGGGAGCTGGTTTGGCCAGCTCAGTACTTCATTCAGAGGGAGCTGGTTTGGCCAGCTCAGTACTTCATTCAGAGGGAGCTGGTTTGGCCAGCTCAGTACTTCATTCAGAGGGAGCTGGTTTGGCCAGCTCAGTACTTCATTCAGAGGGAGCTGGTTTGGCCAGTTCAGTACTTCATTCAGAGGGAGCTGGTTTGGCCAGCTCAGTACTTCATTCAGAGGGAGCTGGTTTGGCCAGCTCAGTACTTCATTCAGAGGGAGTTGGTTTGGCCAGCTCAGTACTTCATTCAGAGGGAGCTGGTTTGGCCAGCTCAGTACTTCGTTCAGAGAGAGAGAAAACTGGTTCTAGAGCCATCTGATGATTAATATGAGGGCACATTATGAGACAGCACTGAGAATCTCTGTGAATATTCTTCTTATTAATCTTTTACCTGTATTGCTTCATTCAAGTCCATTTAATCTGGACTTCTTGCCACCCTCTGTAACACTGAAAAACAAAAAACACACATCGTGAAATACAGTATCTAACCACAGCACAAAGGACTTTGAACACAACAGTCAACGCTAACAATCCATTGGACGTAATACAACGGCACAAAGAGACAAGATATTTTCCCTTCACAACAAAGCACAATGCTCCATACTGCGGGCCAGTTCATTATGCAATAGCAAACCAAAGAAGCGCTTTCAAATGGTATCAGATACTCACGCGCTCTTTCATTTAACAAGGCTAACAGCTCCAAGTGAACCCGATCACAAAGGGAGAGACGCTCACTGACACCACAGCAATTAGGCAGTACAGCTAATCTTACAGGGCACTTAGGACATCTTTAACAGCCGTCAGGGCACCAGGGTTGATGTGTCCTGGTCTCTCCTGGCCCGTGGGGCAGCACGGTGGCTGTTTTATGGCCGTGAGGGTGCAGGGTTGATGTGTCCTGGTCTCTCCTGGCCCGTGGGGCAGCAGGGTGGCTGTTTTATGGCCGTGAGGGTGCAGGGTTGATTGTTAACACAGGGAAAGTGATCCCTGGAGTCAGGCCACTAAATCTGCTCCGTCCCTGTAACCATGGCAGCAGACAGGTAGTGTCTGGGTCACAGGGCAAAACATTGCCAGCCTCGAGCGGTCTGCCGTCGTTTAATAAAACTCTAGCTCAGTGTGAGCGAGGGCGCAGAAGCACACACACAAACAGACACAGCATGTGCACACACGCACACACGCACACCCGTCTCGGGTGACTGGTGCCAGCTGACCTGAGGACAAACATTAATATACAGGGGAACAGGCTTCCATTAATCAACGACAGCTGAGTCATAAGGTTAGATGCCCATTTGAGGTCATAGACTCTTATGTACTACTACGTGTATATTCCATGTTTTACAACATGTACATATCCAGCATGTGTTTGTCCCTGGTTAATTTGGGAAGATCATGGCAAGAAATAAGTGGAACAGTGTAATGGAACATTGGTTGACAACATGAGAGCTGTGATGCCAGACAATGACACAGCTACAGTTTTATTTTTTGTTAAATGACAGTGTTATCTGGAAGTAATAGATCACATTATACAAAGCAAATAGGTTTTCCTCCTCTTTGCATGTTAAGTATTCTTCAGTGTGCTTGGACTGAGCCCTGGTCTGTCTGTCTGCCCCACGAGAGACAGACAGACGCCCGTGATTGTCTCTGCCCTTCTCTCGCCTCGCCTCGCCACTCTGTCTTCAGTTGCTATGAGACAGGTCGGCTCAAGCCAAGGCCTCCGCAATTCATTATTAAAAGGAACAAAAGCCAAAACCGTCCCGACCAACCCAAACCAGCTCCCACTTAACACACACATCACACTTCACTGTGCTCTCTGACTGACTGACATACAAATGGACAGTTCAAGGCCTTTACGTGTCTCCCTTTGAAAATAAATATGCCCAGTAATATACAGAGACACATCTCATAAATGACCACTACGAGAAGTCAATAGAGGGATAATTCTGCACTTATTTCAATAACCTCTAACAGGCCTCCGATGGATATCACTTTGTCTCTTGCTGCTTAGAAGCCAGCACCTTTTCACCTCAGCTGGTTTTACTTCCTTATTACTTCTTTATAACACAGTATAAATGACACGGCTGTTTTAGGAAAAAGTACACCATGCAAAAGATCACCCAATTTCATTCATAATCCAGAGTCTGTTCCCTACGTGATATTACTTTAAGAAAACTAACAAATGTAATATATTTTAGCTCTAACACAGCACAGTAAGACTGAACAGCAAATCGACATTTTTTTTTACAAAATCACCTGTATTTCTGGCTTCTAGCCTCCTCACACCAGTTCTTTCTGGCGCCAAATGTCATTAAAAAAACACACACATCTGAATCTGCATCTGTTTCTGTCCAAAGTAAGTGAGGCAAGCTAATGAAAAGCCTCCCTCTTCCTCCTCCAGGTCTCCAGACCTGCTCAGTCACATGACAATCACTGTCTATGAAATGCCAGCAGAGAGGCAATCAGTCATTGTAATTAGTCTGCTTGCCATCCCTGTTGTGTCATAATTCAGACTGGGCTGGAAGGCTGGGGCTGGAGGCTGGGGCTGGAGGCTGGGGCTGGGGCTGGGGCTAGAGGCTGGCTGGGAGACATAGTGAGACACTAAAGACCCAGCTGTTGCTGACTGGGTCCACCACTGCCTCATCTAAACCCCAACACAGGCCACTCCCTCTCTCCCCTTTCTCTCTCTCTCCTTTCTTCAGTCTTATCCCTGGTCTCTTCTCCTCTCTCAGGGGGGGAGACAGCAAAATGATTTGTGTGGTGGGAGAGGGGACTGACTCCCCCTCCCTCCCTCCCTCCCTCCCTCCCTCCCTCCCTCCCTCCCTCCCTCCCTCCCTCCCTCCCTCCCTCCCTCCCTCCCTCCCTCCCTCCCTCCCTCCCTCCCATACCCTTCTTACACTTTCTTTTTTCTTCTTCACTGCAGACATTTGTTTTCCAAACTGCTTGAGTGATAAGTGCATGAGCAGCCGATAAACTCAAGGTTCTTTCTGAAATCAAAGGCAATGTCTTTAGTGTGGAAATTCACTTACCAAAAATAAAGATCTGAACCAAAACCCACACCACGTATTAAACATGTAATGTCCATTTTACCAACATTTAAATCCTTTAAAAAAGGGGGTGTTCTTCAAACTGCCTCTTAAACGCCAACTGACTAATTCTCCCTGGGCGCTGGATGGATGCAGACTCGGAGAACCAGCTCAGTTCCCCTTGGAATTCAGAGATAAACAGGAAGCTATGGCAGCATTCTACTGAGATTTATTTTATTTGCTTAAAGGACGTGGTTTGCCTGCTGTATCTTTAAAGGACCTGAAGTTTTCTTGGCAGTAAAACGAAGATCTGTGAGTTCAGCCAAAATAGACAATAAAGTAGAATGGAGAAACATGCCAAATTGCTGGGGCAATTCAGTCCAGAGACTCATTTTTCCAAAATGATTCACACTGGAAAGAAAAGCATTTCCCTGTCCTCAGATGAACTTAGTGTGCTCTCACTACCCCCTCTCTCCCTTTCTCTCCCTCGCTCTCTCTCCCTCTCCCTCTCTCTGCCGGCTCATACAAGGAAACGTTGAGGGCGGGAGGGAGAGAGGGAGGGAGGGAGAGTGTATGCCGGCACACACACACACACACACAGACACACAGACACAGAGGAAAGCCTTCACTGCAGATTATTTGCTCGCTGCAGAATTAGGTCATGCACATAAAGGCCTGAAACACAGACACACAGATAAACATGCACTACTTTGAAAGGCCATTTTCAAAGTCATCGGAAAATCACATGGAAACCCAGCAAGAAAAGCACACACAGTAAAAACCATGCCAACGTAACGCGAACGGCCATTTCTAAGCACCCAGTACTGTCAGTAAAGTAACTAGTCATACTGTATGTGCTGAGCTTGGACTTTTCACATGTATTTGACTTGGACATTACACAACACAGAGACAGATGACTTTAGGAGAGGAGAGTGGGCTACACAGAGGATGTGCCCCACCAGTCAGCTATGGTCAATAGTCTGAGTCTGGTCTACGGGTTAGTCTGGCAACGCACATCATTCACCAGCTCTGTCTGTCTGTCTGTCTGTCTGTCTGTCTGTCTGTCTGTCCGTCCGTCCGTCCGTCCGTCCGTCTGTCTGTCTCGAAAGCCGCATCACACTTGTCATTTCCTAGGTTAGCCAGGACAGGAACAGCAATGAAAATAGTTTGAATGTGACTTACTGGAAATGATGTGACATGGCTATGAAAGTTAAATACCAAAGCAGAAATACATATCTCAATATCTCACACACCAAGTTATTTACATTAGTCAGCCATCAACTCAATGACATTCAGTGACTGATAAGTGTTTGGTAGCACGTGGGAGAGTACAGCCTCAGTTGATGAGTGAGTTCAACGTTAATGAGAGCGTACTGCAATACCGGCTAATACTTGCAATTATATGGCGAGTCCAACTCTTTATGCAAAAGGCAAATTAATACTACAGCCATCAACTTTCTGACCTACAGTCATAGGAAGCAACCAAGCAATCTCAGCTCTGCACTGTTACAATTGGCAGTACATATTAGTCAGCTTTTGTGCTGACACACATTATCTAGGTGTGGCAGGCTCTCAGGCCACTGACATACTGCTAGTAAAAGTCATGTCAAATCTCAGGAACTATCAATTGAAAATAAGAATCTGCCAGAGCTTTTCCCAAAGCTGAATGAGGATCCTGAGAAGAGTGCATGTATGTATGTGTATGTGTAAAATGTATGTGTATGTGTAAGATGTATGTGTAAAAATGAACAGTTTAGATTAGATTGTTTCCCTTTGCGATGTGCGTGTGTTTGTTAATATTGCTATTATTATGTCTTGGCGGCCAGCAATATTCTCTGGACAGAAATCCCAATTCCCTCCCCTTCCCAACCTCGCCACGGCCTTGCTGGAAGGAGGTAACAGGGGAGAACAAGTCATTCGTACACAGACCAGAAGTTTACTGTTACACTCCCCTATGTATTTATTTGGACAGCGAAGCTACAACTCTGTACTCCAGCATTTTGGATTTGAGATCAAATGTTTTATATGAGGCGACAGTACAGAATGTTACCTTTTTTTTAAGGGTGTAGTGTTTTCGTACGTATGTGTTTTACCATTTATAAATAAATGCACTTTATGTTTCTAGGCCCTCCATTTGAAGGTGTCATAAGTATTTGGACAAATTCACTAATAGTGTACACTTCTACAGTAATGTGGACGCTAACATGATTATGGATAATCATGAATGAATCGTGAATAATTATGAGTGAGAAAGTTGCAGAGGCATAAATGTCCCCAAAACATGCTAACCTCTCACCATTCCCAAATAACACAGGAGGCTAGCATTTGGGGGGGGTGACATTTATGTCTCCCTTCATTATTCTTGATTCATTCATGATTATCTGCAGTAATAGTAGCATCCACATTAATGTAGAAGTGTTCCGAATCATATTCTATTCTTATTTAGTTTAAAAGTGACTCCAAAATGACAATACATTATTTACCATTCATTTTTATTGGGCACAAAATAATCTGAAACAAATTGCAAATGCATCCAAAAGGTTTGTAGTCACAAGCTTGATGTGGTCATTGCGTGCTAGGAATATGGGACCAAATAGGTTCTATCGCGAGTGGCGCAACGATCTAAGGCACTGCATCTCAATGCTAGATGCATCACTACAGACCCTGGTTCGATTCCAGCCTGTATCACAACCGGCCGTGACAATTGACCCAGCGTCATCCGGGTTTGGCCAGGGTAGGCCATCATGGTAAATAAGAATTTGTGCTTAACTGACTTGCCTAGTAAAATAAAGGTTAAATAAAAAAATACTAACCTTGTGACTAAATTTAATACACTATAAGTGAATTTGTCCCAATACTTATGACACCTTCAAATGGCAAATGGTAAAACAGATATGTGTGAAAATACCCTCAAATAAAAGGTGATCTTCTGTATTGTCGCCTCATATAAAACATCCAAAATGCTGGAGTATAGAGCCAAATGAAAGGTTTTAGCTTCACTGTCCAAATAAATACATAGGGGAGTGTATGTGTTAAGGCTTTCTTAGTAAGAGGTCTGGCTGTGTGATTGTAGGAAACATGCCCTATATTTTAAGATTATTCCACATCTACCAATGCACACCTGGCCATATGTGACACTGTTATATGACACGTTTCTATCCCATCTTGAAGGCCCTCTCTAGTTTGACAAAGGTACACCATGTATACCTGTACTGTATATAAAACCTGTATACTGTACTTCAGTCAGTGGAATGGTCAAGGCCAAAGTTGCAGGGTCTTCTGGCATTCTAGTTTGTCATATGAGCTTCATTCAATGAACTACTAAGTACATGTAATAAACGCATAACTACAGTAGCCTTGGACATTCTAAATGCACGCCTCAGACTTTTGAGCACACAGCATACAGCTACCTCAGGATATTGTGTTTGGTTACACAACATACACTGTACTACTGACTGTTTACACCATGAACTACCAGAGAAAGAAGGAGCAGCATGAAAATTCCCAATGTTGCCATCTTATTTTCCTATAGGCCTAATATACTAAGGAAATTAGTCAAGGAAACACAAACATGTAAATGAAAACAATTATAAGCTACATTAACTGCATAGTTTTCAATACAAATGGCTAAAATGGTAAACAGTCAGAATCGTGGACAGTCAGAATCATGGACACTAATAATTAAGCAAGGCATCAACAACTAAAGAATCACAGTCCTATGTATCATTTTAAAGTATAGGCTATTTTCAACAAGAGGCTATTCTCATAGTGCAATACATTATAATAGGCTGGCCTACATTACAATGTAACTGACTTGCCTAGTTAAATAAAGGTTAAATAAAAAATAAAAACATTATTTTAAATAAGGAGAGAAGGCTATTCCACCTCAATTATATTTAAACCGTTGGTTTCAGCACCAAAGATCTAGGCCTACGTATAGCAACACTATATTTCCTACACATTGCCTCACTATAAAAAAAAACACATATACATAAAACAATGTATAAACCTTAGGCTATGTCAATAGCAAACATGCAAAAAGTATATCAGTGTCCAATGGCAAGGGAAACACAACACTTACCATTTGTCCGTTGTTGTTTTCAGGTCTCCCATCTGACTTCCACGTGTTAAAAGACCTGAATTAAAACCCAATAAAACATTTCAAGCACACCATTTTACGTGTAGTTGTGCTTTGTGTGATTTTTCGCGCGTGTAAGAGAGCACTGTACAGAAAGGAAACCGACGCCGACTAACGACGACCGACGATATAGAACCTTTCAAGAGGACGGGGTTTTAATCCCGGGGAAAGCTTCTCATCTATGTTTTTCCCCCCTATCCCGATTCGTGTTCACTAGCGTGATAGCCACGAGCTGTGCATCATGCACTGGCTGGCGAAACGGAACCATAGGCTGAAACTGCGGTAGTCACTGCACACAGTCACACATAATAATAAAACATTTAAAAAAATTGAACATCACCAATGGAGAGGTGTGATAGCCTATTTGAGCAGGATCATGTCCGGCTCTCGGAATGATAAAGGACAGTTATGCATTACATATTTTGAGCCATAGAAATAGAGTAGGCTGACAGAAACCCCCAGTAGACAAACGTTGACGTCAGGTGCATTTTGTGTGCTGAATGAAAGGTGAAAAATATTTTCTGTATGTCGAAAATACATGTCTATACGTCTTTTACGGAAGTCGAAAAGACCTGTTTGCAGGACATTGAAATAAGGTGCATTTAAGGTGCTGAGTGAAAGGTGAAAATAAGTGTTTCCCCGGATGTTTAAAATACGTAATTTACAGACGTTGAAAATGTGTATTTTTCAGTCATTGATTGTATGGCCAAATTTCAACTGCTATACATTCTTAATGACGTAAGCATTATATCACACTCGTTGTTCCATCCTCTTAATATAGGAAAGAAGAGCTGTAGGTCACAGCGTACTATATGATTTATAACATGCACAGACAGCCATCTTTATCAAAAGCTTTAAAACTAGCAGCAATTATGTTTAAAGGAGGCCAACCAACCGCTTTAACCAACAGACCACATTAATCACAATAAAATTCTCAGAAATGGTTACAGATTTTTTTGCTTGCTATGACTGTGATACATTTTTGTACCTTAGCTGAATGCACTGACTCGGCATAGAGCGTCTGCTGAATGACCAGAATGTAAATGTTAAAACAAACACTTGTAAAGCATGCTGGGTATTAGTTTAATGAGCTCCACCCCCAAACAAGTACACATTTGGTGGTGAGGACGAGATCCAAAGCTCACAAGTTTGAACATCACAGCAAGGCACGGTTTAATTCATTAGAGTACAGTAGAGCACTCTATGGTAAAAGACAGTAGCGTTTTATTCATAAGAGTTCAGTAGAGTAAAGTACAGTATAGTTTAATTCAGTAGAGTACAGTACAGTTTAGTATAGTACAGTATTGTACATTTGAGTAAGGTAGGGGACAATACAGTACACTATACTTTATTTTCTTTACTTTACTATACTCTACTATACTCTACTGAATAAAATGCTACTGTCCTATATCATACCATACTGTACAGTATTCTACTGTACTCTACTCAGTGGTGTAAAGTACTTAAGTAAAAATACTTTAAAGTACTACTTAAGTCGTTTTGGGGGGGGTATTTGTACTTTACTTTACTATTTATACTTTTGACTACTTTTACTTCACTACATTCCTAAAGAAAATAATGTACTCTTTACTCCACGTATTTCCCTAGCACCCAAAAGTACTTGTTACATTTTGAATGCTTAGCAGGACAGGAAAATTATCCAATTCACACACTAACCAAGAGAACATCTCAGTCATCCCTACTGCCTCTGATCTGGGGGACTCACTAAACACATGTTTCATTAGTAAATGATGTCTGAGTTGGAGCATACCCCTAGCTATCAGTAAATAAATCAAAACAAGAAAAAGGATGCTGTCTGGTTTGCTTAATATAAGGATTTTTTTTATGATTAATACGGGTATGAAAAATGTTGTGATATTGTATATTCTGAAATTGAAAAAAATGGGTATTAAGAATTACCCTCGAAGTCCAGGAAAATTTACAAGCTGAACAAGCATTATTGGAATGATGAATTAAGGGATTGTAAAATGATCTATGGTCAGTAATGCACAAGGCTGAGTACTTATTTTTACAGTGTAAAGATATGAATACAAGAGTGTAGGAAGGAAAAACTTGTTTGATAAAAGACTGTGCCTATTGAAACGGAGATATCAGAGAGGGCAGTTATTACACCTTGAGGAGATACAGACAAGAAATCCGCAACAGTTTTGGAGCCAAATAAACAAGTTAGGACCAAAACGACATTCCAATGGAAGTCAGGGAAGAGCAGGGGGGGGGGCTGAACTCTGATATTACACAGGTACTTAAGGAGTGGGAGAAGGGGTTTGCTAGTTTGTTCTCTGGTAATGTAAATGTGACATATTTTGAGGAAGAATTTTATATAGACATATGTTCCCTAAGAACTAAAATGGAAAATACAACATTTAGAACCCTCTTATATATGTAACCCGTACTTAAATGAGGAGCTGTCTGTGGCAGAAGTTAACAAGGTTATTGACGCTGCAAAAAATGGGAAATTATTTGATATTGATGAACTGCCTAATGAGGTTTAAAAATCCCCTAAATGAATTGATGTCCTATATGATTTGAGTACAGTATACAGCCATTCACTTGGTATAAGTCTATAGTGAATCCCATTCCCAAATCTTCAAAAATGACCCAAGAGTGCCATTGAACTATAAAGGCATACGTTTATTAAGTACGGAATATAAATTATATTCATCCATCCTCAACAATAGGCTAATTACAATTTCATTACACCAAAACATTCTGGTGGAAGAACAAAATGTTTTTCATAAATCCAGAGCCTGTATAGATCACATCTTCTCGGTCTGTACAATAATCAGAAATAGATTACATGACGAGAAGCCTACTTTTGCATGTTTCATTGATTTCCAGAATGTTTTTGATTTTGCAAATAGGATCTTTTAGCCTATATTTTGTTGACAGGGTTTGATGGGACATTTTATCAAGCAATCCACTCTTTACAAAGTACCAATTGCTTGTGTGTGTTAATGAATATCGTACAGGTTGGTTTCCCACACCCTCGGGTGTAAAACAAGGAGACGCCCTATCACAGACTTTGTTGGCTTTGTTTATAAATTATTTGGCAAAAGAAATTAAACAGTTAAATATTGGAGTAAGATATGATGATGAAATGCTACGTATCCTTTTACATGCTGATGATATTATTTTGAATGCAGAAACTGAACAACACCTGCAGAACATGTTGTTATGTGCAGTCAATTGGTGTAAAAGATGGAGACTCATGATCAACCAGACAAAAACACGGATAATGACTTTTAGAAAACCAGCTACTAAGATAAGTGTTTATTCCGTTTTGTTTTGGTGAAGACATTTTTGAGTTTACTAGCATTGATAAATATTTGGATCTTTTTATTGATGAACATATTACCTTTCTATATGCAACATCTGCCCTGGCCGACTCAGCAAGTAGAGCTCTTGGGGGAGTTATAGGACAAACTAAAACACTCAAAGATACTGGTTATGCTACATATTCCAAACTGTATCAGACATGTGTGTGTCCTGTTCTGGACGACTCAGCAGGAGTGTGGGGTGCTAAGAGGTGTTTTAAAAACAAACATGTTCATAACATATCAGTATGTTACTTTTAGGTGTCCACAAGTTTGCACCTATACTTGCAATAAATGGGGACGTGGTCTGGGATCCCTGTGAGGTGAGATGGAAGGTGTGTATGGTGAAACTTTGGAATAAACTGTTGGATTTGCCGACTGCCAGAATAGCAAGTAAAGTTTTCCAATGGGATCTATCCATACGGGGAAGCCTGGGCAACTGAAATGTCTGACCTTTTACAACAGTCTGACTATGAACATCTGTATGAAAACCAAATTAAGGGATACGTAGATATGATTAAAAAACAACTGCTGATGCAATCTGAAGCATACAAATGGATGGAGGAGATGAATCATAAACCACAATTGAGAATCTTTTGTTTGATTAAGGGTTTTAATTTGTGTGTGAGATGTATATTAGGTATAACCTACCTAAAAATAAGAGATCGCTATGTGCACATGTAAGATCAGGGATATGGCCTCTGCGTATTGAAACAGGTAAGATCAGGGATATTGCCTCTGTGTATTGAAACAGGTAAGAGCAGGGATATTGCCTCTGCGTATTGAAACAGGCAAGATCAAGGATATTGCCTCTGTGTGTTGAAACAGGTCAGATCAGGGATATTGCCTCTGCATATTGAAACAGGTAAGATCAGGGATATTGCCTATGTGTATTGAAACAGGTAAGATCAGGGATATTGCTGCTCTAAGATCAGGGATATTGCCTATGTGTATTGAAACAGGTAAGATCAGGGATATTGTCTCTGCGTATTGAAACAGTAAGTAAGATCAGGGATATTGCTCTCTGCATTGTCTCTGTGTATTGAAATTGGTCAGACAGCTTGAAACAGGTCAGATCAGGGATATTGCCCCCTGAAACTCAGATCAAGGATATTGTCTTGCGAAACAGGTAAGATCAGGGATATTGTCTCTGTGTGTTGAAACAGGTCAGATCAGGGATATTGCCTCTGTGTATTGAAACCGGTCAGATCGGGGATATTGTCTCTGTGTATTGAAATTGGTCAGATCAGGGATACCGTCTCTGTGTATTGAAACAGGTCAGATCAGGGATATTGCCCCTGCGTGAAACAGGTCAGATCAAGGATATTGTCTCTGCGTATTGAAACAGGTCGGTATTGTGGTGAAATAGAAGAGGAAAGACTATGTAACTATTGTGACCTCTAAGAAATGGAGAATGAAACTAATTTGATCCTCTATTGCCCATTCTACCTTGATATACACTTGCTCTTATTCCAGAAAGCACACCAGATATACCCTGGCGTTATGTAGCTGAGTGACGAGGAGAAATTTAAATGTTTTTTTTGTCCATTGTGTATTTCTGTTTGTGGAATATTTACATAAAGTATGGAATAAAAGAAAAAGGGTTACCTATAATGAAATTGTACAAATATTTAGCTTCTATGTGGTTGATGGTGTGTGTATATATATTGTGTAACCATTTCTGTTATAGGCTGATCAGTTAACAGTAAAACTGTTGGTTCTCTCAAGGTCTAGACTATTTGCTTTGTCCTTGCTCATTTCTTTTTAAAATAGGCTATCGCATATGAAACTATACACATATGAAATATTGTATGTGCATATAGCGTTTCCCATTTATTTTGTTTTGTTTAGGGTATTCCCGTAGGCCTAAATCCTGTCTCTCAAAATGTGGTTAATTACAATGACTATTACAATTATTTATTAAATATAAATGAATTATTAGACAAATTGAAACATTTATAAACTAACCCATTACAATTAAGGCCTATGCATGATTTTTTTTATATCACTGACCCCTTTCCCTTTCAACACAGACCTGTTTTAGGGACCATGCTGTCATACCATTCGTATGTTAATAAATTAAAGCACAATTTTAATTTACATGTGCCCAGAAACTCTTTAGTGAACAATGTGACGTGGTTTGTTATTTTATTTTATTTTCACCTTGAAATGCATCTCCTGTAAGAAATATGCTCTATAAATAAAGTTTGATTTATTGATTGTTGAGTGGGAAGGCTTAAAAACATATTTGTGAAGGTATGAATCTAAAACTGTTGCAGTTGCTGATACATTTTCCTGGAAGAACTATGTTGACCAGGACTACTGACAAGAGACCTGAGATTTGATGAGATTTTCTAGATAATTGATTGTTAGTTTTTGAATGAGCAACTTCTTGTTTGGGCGGCAGGTAGCTTAGCGGTTAGAGCGTTGGGCCAGTAACCGGAAGGTCATTGATTCAAATACCAAAGCCAACAATGTGGAAAATCAGTTGATGTGCCCCCGAGCAAGGATATTATCCATCATTTGCTCCAGGAGTGCCATACTACTATGGCTGACCCTTTGAAACAAAATACTTCACTGCACCTATCCACTGTATGCGACAATAAAACGTTGTTATTATTATTGTGCAAATGTGTGTCTTTAGTTGTAGTTTTATGGATACTATCTATACTTATAGAGTACCATTCAAAAGTTTGGAGACACCTACTCATTCCAGGGTCTTTCTTTATTTTTTACTCTTTTCTACATTGTAGAATAATAGTGAAGACATAAAAACGATTAAATAACACATATGGAATCATGTAGTAACCAAAAAAGTGTTAAACAAATCAAAATATATTTGAGATTTGAGATTTTTCAAAGTAGCCAACCTTTTCCTTGATAACAGCTTTGCACACGCTTGGCATTCTCTCAACCTGCTTCACCTGGAATGCATTTCAATTAACAGGTGTGCCTTCTTAATGCGTTTGAGCCATTCAGTTGTGTTGTGACAAGGTAGGAGTGGTATACTATTTGGTCCATATTATGAAAAGAACTGTTTAAATGATCAAAGAGAAACGACAGTCCATCATTACTTTAAGACATGAAGGTCAGTCAATGTGGAACATTTCAAGAACTTTTAAAGTTTCTTCAAGTGCAGGCGCAAAAACCATCAAGCGCTTTGATGAAATCATGAGGACCACCACAAGAAAGGAAGAACCAGAGTTACCTCTGCTGCAGAGGATAAGCTCATTAGAATTAACTGCACCTCAGATTGCGGTTCAATTAAATGCTTCACAGAGTTCAAGTAACAGACACATCTCAACATCAACTGTTCAGAGGACACAGCGTGAATCAGACCTTGGTCGAATTGCTGCAAAGAAACTACTATTAAAGGACACCAATAAGAATAAGAGACTTGCTTCCGCCAAGAAACAAGAGCACTGAACATTAGACGTTTGGAAATCTGTCCTTTTGTCTGATGAGTCCAAATTTGAGACTTTTGGTTCCAACCACTGTGTCTTTGTGAGACGTCGAGTAGGTGAACGGATGATCTCCGCATGTGTGGTTCCCACCGTGAAGCATGGAGGAGGAGGTGTGTTGGTGTGGGGGTGCTTTTCTGGTTGACACTGTCAGTGATTGGAATTCAAGGCACACTTAACCAGTATGGCTACTACAGCATTCTGCAGCGATACACCATCCCATCTGGTTTGTGCTTAGTGGGACTAACATTTTTTTTCAAAAGGACAATGACCCAACACACCACCAGGCTGTGTAAGGGCTATTTGAACAAGGATAGTGATGGAGTGCTGCATCAGATGACCTGGCCTCTACAATCACCCGACCTCAACACAATTGAGATGGTTTGGGATGAGTTGCCAAGAGTGTGCAAAGCTGTCATCAAGGCAACGGGTGGATACTTCAAAGAATCTCAAATATAAAATATTGTTTTTATTTGTTTAACACTTTTTTGGCTACTACGTGATTCCATATGTGTTATTTCATACTTTTGATGTCTTCACTATTGTTTTACAATGAATAAATAGTTTTAAAAACAAAATACTCTGGAATGAGTAGGTTTGTCCAAACTTTTGACTCTTGTATATTGTATATTGTCTGCAATGTCTATTTTAATGTTTTTAAATGTATGTACATTGTAAAGTATTTTTGTCTGTAATGTCTTTTTCGTTATGTATCGGACCCCAGGAAGACAGGCTGTCACCATTGTCGTCGGCTAATGGGGATCCTAATAAAATAAAATCAAGCAATTCAATTTATTAAATGTCAAACTTAACCAATTATTACTTTAACTGACAGGCCAAGCTGATGCAAATGTGTTACAGAGATGTTTATACAGGCACAAATAGAGTAGATTCATTACAAGTACGCCTAAAGTCTACATTCAACCGTTGGAAATGCTGCAAATCTTTCATGAAATGTGGAATCAAACGTTTTCTACAGACATTTTACAATATCTTGATCCATGACTATACAATAAGCCACAGTAGTATTTCAGTGACTATAGTTATGATTGTTGGTGTGTACACTGTAACTAGTACAGTGATTTTAAGCTACATTATGGCCAAATGTATTTAATCCATCATGGTTACAAGTTTGTCAATATCCACTCAGACTTTTTAGGACACGCACCCTAAATTAATTTATATGAACTATTATACTATTATTGAACTATTATACTTCTTATTTTAAAAGGTTTCTACTATTGACAAGATACCTATTTGTTGTTTGTTTCAATATTATATTTTTAGTAGCCATATTGATTTACTTCAAATACGTCTGGCAAGGTGCAATTCAAACATTGTACAATCAATGACAAATGGGGGTCTCTTCAGTGGCCACGGGGAGCTCAGAGGAAGGAATGACGAGTCACACAGATATTTCTCAGCTTGCCTACAGTAACCTACACCTGTAGTACTGCATGAACAGCCTCGTTTAAACCAACCAGGGCTCCGAAAAACAGGAAATGCAGGCCCTAGCAGACTTTTCCTGCAGGAGGATAAGTTCAAGGCTGCTTCTGAAATGGTACTACTTTAGTGAACAATATAGGACATAGGAGGTCATTTCGTGCAACTTCCCCCGTTGTTTACCACCAAAAATGTCCCCCCCTTGTACAACACCAGACATGTTTTCCTCCCATGCAGAGTGAATGTAAGTCCACTCAAGCTGCTTCATCATTCTGGCAGTAGTACTAACATGCCCGGCCACTTTAAACTGACCGACTCATGTTTTGCACTTAAATACATTATAATTTTGATCCTATTGTAGGACAAGACACACAACAACCCCGTTGACCGTAGCAGTGACATCGAGAGACAAGATTTAATGAGATTACCAAGGCAGAGTGTGACAGTCTGTTGGTGACGTCTTTTATTCCGCATTCAGGCAGCCATTCAGCCCCCTGGTCATGTGACGAGATCACTGAGGTTCGGAGAGGGGGATTACTTGGCGGGCCAGGGTGATCGGGTTCGCCCAGCCTGGGACTCAGGGCAGAGTTACGTGCTCTGTATAAAGAAAGATTGTAAGGACTTACAGAGCTAGAGGTTCTGAAAGGAACACACTGTCTCTCTGTGTTTGTCATGAAATACTAATACATGGGAATCAACCGTTCACATCGCTTTTGGATCATTCCAATGTCGCAATTCCTGACGCTCATGTAAAATCCTTTGTTGATAGCTATGCTTTTTCTAAGAACTGCATGAATGTGTCTTAATGTGTCTTAAGTTAGTCAGGTTGTTGTTGATGTGCTCAGGGTGGGTGCAACAGCCCTGTGGTGGTGTGACCGGGAAGAAACACTGGGGCGTCTCGTCATCACTGGTCAGGATTAAGAGGGTCTCCCAGACCTAAAGCCCTATAGCCGTAGTCTTAGCCGATGCTGCATGTGATCCAGGAACAGATGTGGTGGGAGAAAGCATAGATTTACGGAGTGCTGACACAGGCTCCACAGGGAAAGTCTACTTTGGAAGCTCCACAAGGCTTTGCTTTGCCCCACCATGCGCCCGCCCACCCCACAGCCACTCCGGCTCCCTGCTTCCAATACAGCCATGGAGCCATCCGTAAGAATAAAGACAACTGTGGAGCGTCTTGTCAAACCAAGGCACTGCTGTCAACAGGACATGCTGTTGCATATTCAGGAGGTTCCAGCTGTACATCAATACGTCTGCCTGAATGTCAGTTTATTTCCGTGTTAAGCCTTGTAGTCAATGTTGCAGGAGCGAATGAACGCCAAGTACAGAACAGAATGAAAGGGGATGGAGATCAAGAGTTTCTGCCTTGTTGATTTCCTTGACGTTTGAAATAGAAATAAACGTGAATTTAGACCTAATACATATTTGTTATGGTTGAATACAAAAGCCTGTTTTTCTAATGCATGGACACATGCTTCCCCTAGCCCCATGTGCTGTGCAGCTCTAACTATAGACAATGAGCTTCTTATACTGCCTAATCAACAGGTCAGACAACACGCTTACATACCAAAATGCAAAACCACTAGATATTTAGTTTAAGGTTTACAACTTGCTGGCTCAGAGTTCTTACCTGCTATTCATGTCACTCATGTGAACACCAACTCTGTGAAGTGGTGAGGTCTATTTTTAACTGTGGTGAGATGTTTGCCATAATTACCGCTTGACCCCAGACTGTCTGGAGGCTCTATACACAAGTCACATTAAGCCATACTTATTTGTAAAGTTCTCCATGGCTTCCCCTTGTTGAGGAGATTATTGACAGGGCCACAAGTACAAAGTTACCGCTCTCTATTGAGTTTGGGCTCTCTGTCTGCTGCTTACTACTAACCAGTATAAGTGATGAGGGCTGAAATTGTGTTCCTTTAGTAACTCTGACATTCGCGTGAATTGCACGTTGATGGGAATGGTTTCTGCATACGACAGGTTGAATAACAAGCATCCCCATTTGGGGTTTCACCTGAAGAATCTATCCACAATAACTGTCCCACCCACAGACCACAGGGGAGCTTTCTAACACCAGATTGCATGAAGATGAACAGGACTGTAAAACCAAAAAACTGGCACCAGATCCAAGTTCTGAATTAAAATGAAATCCAATCAACATTCATTTGTCACATGCTTTGTAAACAACAGGTGTAGACTAACAGTGAAATGCTTACAGTGAAGTTATTGGCATTTAACTTTCTCACATAAACCAATAAACACATCATATGCTAGTCTGTTAACTGGGAGATAGCATCTTATGGAAAACACGCTCAGTAGACTCCCAGCAGGGTCCCCTACATGGGGCTTCACCCCTGTCAATGACAGATGCATGAATGACTCAATATGTGTCTGGATTTGTCAACCTGCAAAGGCTTAAGCAAGAACCAGGGAGACAATAGGCAACTTGAGGGGAAAGCTGCGTAGCCATGCAGTCTAAACAAAATCTTATTGTTCCTGTTTTCCATAGCTGGGGGAGTGGGGGCAGACATTCCCTCCCCTCTCCCTCCCTAATACACTCCTTCTCTGTCCCAGTGTCCCCACTGCCTCCCCAGTCTCCACAATATGCTCCCCCAGCTCAAAGACTTCATCTCCGCCCTCTCCCTAGTCCTCTGTCCACGCTATGCTCCCCACAGCCTTCTCTTCCCTCTCCCTCCCTCCCCAGTTTCTCTCCGCGTTACGGTCTGCCAGCTCTGAGGCAGTTACCAGACTGGTAATTAAACAGTGCCTCCTCTCAGTGTCTGTGTCTGTGTCTCCGTGGGGGGAGTCCCTCTCTGTAATGCACCCTATTATCTGCTGGTGGAGGTACTACCCTGCCATAATCTTCAATTAGTTAAATTCACGGCAGGCACGTTGGGTGGACCTGCCACTATCTTTCCCACGGCTCCTCATTTTCAATGCTTTATTGAATCCACCAATCACATTTCATCACAAAGGGCTCAACAATTTCAAGGGTCATTGAGACAAGGACACTCAAGGGAACAAAAAAAGCACCATTCTCCAGACAGCTAGGCTGCCCATAACCGCCGAAACAGAGCAGTACCCACATGAAAAAATACTATTGTATACTACTATGGTATAAATAATATTCTCTGTAGTGTTTTTTGCAGACTTTACTGTAGTGTTCACTGTAGTGTTTTTGCAGACTTTACTGAAATATTCAGTACAGTGTTCATGTTTTATTATAATTTTATTGAAAAGTGGTGTCAGAGTTTTGATTGACGCTACACCCCCTTTTGTTTCATGCTGGCTGAAGACCTAGCTAGCCAGTAACTAGCTAACACCAGACACAGATGAAGACCTAGCTAGCCAGTAACTAGCTAACACCAGACACAGATGAAGACCTAGCTAGCCAGTAACTAGCTAACACCAGACACAGATGAAGACCTAGCTAGCCAGTAACTAGCTAACACCAGACACAGATGAAGACCTAGCTAGCCAGTAACTAGCTAACATCAGACACATATGAAAGGGGAAACATATAAGTGTCTTTGTCAAAGATGAAGAGGGTAAACTTTTAATTAATTCTAGTCACATTAGCGCACGTTAGCAACAACCGTCCCGATTTAGGGACACCCATCCCGTAGAGGTTAAAAAAGTGTAGTGTTTTTGTGGACTGACGTGTTTTTGCAGACATTGCTGTAGTATTTACTACATTATTTCTTTGGCGGATAATACTGCAGTATTAACTATATTATTCTACATCATACTACAACATTCTATAGGAAGTACTGCACATGATCGAGGGATGCTACAGTGTGTAGTATAGTATTCTACTGTATTCTATAGTTTACAATCAAATTATATAGTAAGTACTGTAGTATTTTATAGTAAACTGTAGTATTTTTTCATGTGGGTGCCTAGCCAGCTGCCTTGCTCTGGTCTTAGGCAGGCCTGCAATCTGGAGGCCTTGTACAGTAAGCTTACGTACGTGACCGAGACTGCCAAATAACAGTGCCACCTACATTCCTCTGCATCCTAGGCTGTCTAGGCATGATATGAGGGGCTGGTTTTGAGGAGCTTGTCTGCAAAAGCAAACAGTCGAGTGAGCAGCCCACTTCCAAAATCACCACCTCCTTCTGGCCTCCCCCCAAAACAACAATATCTTGCTTATTCGGCAATACAAGAAAATCATCTACACATCATCTACATCAAACCAGGCTCCTCTGACAAGAGACTGTACGTGTATGTGCGCTGTTGGTGAGACAATCTGACTCACCTCAGTAGCTACCAGGTCAGCAAGGTGGTCATACCTTGCAATGCACAGGTCTTTGTATGAACGGCAACCATTCACAACATGTGCAGCAGACTCCATTACATTTAACTCAGGGTGTAAAAATACCGAACGGATCATGGTTCGCAGGGTACTACAGTGCTAGGTTGTATCTTGTTGGTAGAACCAGCAGCCTTGCCATTCAATACACACAAACACACGCTCTTCATCAGCGGAGTACTTTTTCTGGTACCAGATACTCCCCTGGATTTGGCCAACAGGCCTCTAGGCTTCACTATACTCTATATACTATACTCCATCACTTACTGAATTGATCAGTCTCAGAGTTTCACGGTTTAATGTCACATGCACAAGGTCCAGTGAAATGCCTTTAGGCTGTACTCTATTAGGCTATATAATACAGCATGAAGCTCAATATGGATGAAATTCATAGAGTTTTGCTGATGAAGATGTTTTTTAACATGTCATACTTTAGGCTGTATGCCCCTTCATACATCAGTTGATTATTATATGGTTTTCATCTTATTACTGTAAATTGTATGATAACATTGGCTTGCAGGCATGCACTCCACTATACTTTTGCAGGCCTCGGAATGCCCAGAAATCCTTTAACTTGGTGATATTAATAATCAGTCTTTCAGCAGGGCTCTCGTGTTCTAGGAGTTTGAATGTTAAAAGGAAGTTGGTTCTGGATTGAATAAGTGGCAGTGTTTGGAAAGGAACACAATCTTTCGCTGCACCTCTTCACACAGCTATAAACCTGGCCTGGGTTAATATGGGAGAGCTCTGGGTTTGATGTGTCACTCAGAACGATCTAATGCCGACAGATTGTTTCCCAGTGAGGGAATAAAGTGTTTCTGTCACTGGGGGACAAACACATGACCTGGATCTCCAAATCCTTCATATCAAAGGCTGTCTCCCAAATGGCACCATATTCCCTATATAGTGCACTACTTTTGACAAGGGCACCCATTTTTTTTATCCTTCTGAAATTGTAGGACTTTGTCAAATCTGCATTTAGCATGATTTCTGTGTTAATACGGAGGTTAGAAAAATGATCTAAACGTTGTATATGGGAACACAATAGTAAACTTTGCGATAAAAGCACAACATTTGGCACAGAGGTAGATGTATGGACGCTGAAAAGGTATGGAGCCACCTCAGATTTGGCCTCTGGGGGTTGTGGCAGCCACCATAACAAAAAAATGATAAATACATATTTAGCTTACAGTCAACATATCTACACCAAGTCAAGAGTCTCATCTTTTATATGCAATTAGATCGGAGTTGATAGCCCATAGCGTTCCAAAGTTAGAACTAAAAGTCTGACGGCACCAGCTCCCATGCCAGCGGCCATCTTGGGTCCGACTGGTATGTCAGATTAGCTCAAATCGCCAATTTCTCAGCCTCTGAGTATCACAGAAACGCAACACTTTGAATGAATAATGGACAAATACATGTTCATAACGAGTGTCTGTGGATAGACATGTAAATATCTGTTCAAAACATGACAAACATGCAAAATCGTATATTACAGTGCATTCGGAAAACACTTGACTTTTTCCACATTTTGTTACGTTACAGCCTTATTCTAAAAGGTATTACATCTTTTTTTCCCTTCAATCTACACAAATACCCCATAATGACAAAGCAAAAACAGTTTTTCTTTTTTACATTTTTGGCAAATTTATTAAGAATAAAAAATTGAAATACTGTATTTACATAAGTATTCAGACCCTTTACACAGTACTTTGTTGAAGCACCTTTGGCAGTGATTACAGCCTCAAGTCTTCTTGGGTATGACGCTACAAGCTTGGCACACCTGCATTTGGAGAGTTTCTCCCATTCTTCTCTGCAGATCCTCTCAAGCTGTCAGGTTGGATGGGGAGTGTCGCAGCACAGCTATTTTCAGGAGGGAAAAAAAACGATTTAATCAATTTTAGAACAAGGCTATAACATAACAAAATGTGGAAAAAGTCAAGAGGTCTGAATCATTTTCGAATGCACTGTACCTTATGCTTATTTTTTTATGGCATTTAAACCATTTACTTGAGTTACAAAAAGTTAATAAAATAAAAAGTGTAACTGATTTACTCTTTGCAATCATTACCAAATTGGGGTCAGAAATGACTTGTATGGTTAAAAGAGGTCATTTCAAGAGTTTTTTCCCAAATGAGACGAAAGTGGGACAACAGCTTGGACTGTGTCCTCATATAAGTTCACTGGTTCATATACTCTAATTAAATCACTTGATGTGATTTTGGATCCTCGAAAAGGAGCTATCTTAGAAGATCTATGTCCTCATTAAAGGTCACTGTTACAGATGCATGAGACTGAAGGATGGACAGGCAGAGAGCAGCTTAGGAAGATTATCATATTGCAGGTTAAAGTACAGATGCATAGAAGACTGAGACAAAACAACAGCTTGGACTGTGACCTCACATAGATTCACATTCAATTATAGTAATGTGCCAGCTGGTGACTTGGCCACTTATGTCACAAGCCTGGTGACTGTGCCCTCGTAAAAAGTAATGTTTAGTTTATGTATAAGACAGACCAGACAAGGAAACAGACAGCAGCCTAGGCACTGTGTCATAACTTTGTTGGAACAACCAGTGCACCAGGTCCTCACACAGGTTCATCAAGTTCAATAATTACATCTCAACCTGCCTCTATAGCTGCCATAGGGTAAGCTGCTATTGTGCCAAAAACGTTATGACACAGTGTAAGCTAGTGGTTGAGCCCTAAGGCACAGGGGCTCAGATTACATTATCATAATTATCATAGATAAAATACATCGCATAAGCTACAGGCAGAGTTTCGCATAGATGAGTCATCTATTCTTCTCTGGTGGGGTTATCTCAGGTGAAGAAGAGATAATGCAGGCACACAGGGAGGGACCTTATCCAATGATGTGGCAGTGGCAGAACTTGGCCCCGTATGCCGTGGGTGGCTACATTAGCGGTCAGGCTGACAACATGGGTTGATACACAGCCAAAAGCCAGGACATTCAGACAAATCAGAGGACTGTCCACTATATCAGTGGTTCCCAACTAGGGGTACTGACCCCTGAGGGTGCTTGGACTATCCAAAGGGGGTACTTGAGAAGACTCATGAGACCATAGGCCTACTGGTAAAATGCACATGAGGAGGTACTTCAGGGGTACTCTGGGAAGAGCAAGATTCAGTTTGTGGTCCAGTAACCAAAAAAGGTTGGGAATCACTGCTCTACATCAGGTTTAAAAAAAAAAAAAAAATTTAAATCAGTGTTTTCCTGGGACCCAAGCACATCAAAACATGCCTGCTTTTGGGGGCCCTAAGTGAGATTCAGTTTCTAGACTAAGTTAACAATCAAAAGATTGTTAGCTGACACAACTGATTGAGTAACTGTCAGTAAGAGAAGAGGAAAAACTGCTGATGTACAACCACATTTTGAAATTGCACCTTGTGTTCTACTATTCTAAATCAATGAGAATGACAGATCTATAACTCACATTTCTATGTTGCCCAAACAGTTACATATTGCAGCCTTAAAGGTGGACTCAGTAGGGCAGATACTGTGTGTGACTACAAAGTCTTGTATCTCGGTCATCTGCGGTGCTGCTCGTGGCAACTTAATTTCACTGAGTCTACCTTTAAAGCTACGATATGTAACTGTTTGGCCGACCGAACAAAATTCACATAGAAATTTGCGCTACAGATCCATCATTCATATGTTCTATGTGTGCTATTTCTATGCTTCCCGTTCTTCAGTTCAGTTTGGTGTCTTTTGCTTTCATTTTTGTACACCAGCTTCAAACAGTTGAAAATACAATATTTTTGGTTCTGGAAAACATATTCCACAACGGTTTAGATGGTACAATGATTCTCTACACCACGCGTGCTTGTTTTCTCAGATCAACTGGAATTAGGCAAACTATTACAATTTTTGCAACGAGGAAATGGCAGAGCGGTTTCTGCACAGTGCATCTTTAAAGAAAGGCTGCTCTATATCCTTATTCTCTGCTTCCTGTGACCTATTTTAAGGATAACTCCATAGGCTCGCACACATCAGACCGAATGTTGACCTAGCGTTTGTTTGCTGAGGGATCATCCGCTGTAGATGTCTGACTGCAGACATTTTTCACATGGTTCTACAAGTAAAATCGGTGGGCACTCGGTTTGCAAATTACTTTCTGCAGCGCTAAGTACTCTCGGCCAGCAAACACTGCTGGTGTGTCTGAGCCCTAACAGTGAGCTCCCATAGGCTGCTGCCAACTGTCTCTCCTAGTTGTCTCTGCTCTCTCTTGTTTGTTACCCCTAACTACACAACACAACGACAGGCTTAGGCTGGTTGGCAGATGTGTCTTAACAAGATATCAAGTCCCAGTAATACAGTCAAAGGAGCTCACAGACACTCTGGGTCATCACGGGACTCCACGGACTCGCTCACCCCTGGAAGTAGCAGCTCAGGGATATCAGACGATTTGCAAGTTCTCTACAGGTAAACAAATCATCCAAATAAACTGGAACCTCAGTTTTACTAGGCCTTCACCATAGCTATAACTCTGTTGTTTCAACACTTGAAAACTCACAGTGGTAGAAAAGAGTATTGAAGAGAATCATAAACAAGACCCCAATAAAAGTTAGACAGAAAGCAAATATGTATCACTTCATTCTAGACTTGGCTTGCACGTGCTTGAGGGGACTCTGTCTGTAATGTGTGCATACACGTGTATAAATGTGCGCGTGCGTCTGCGTACATGTGCACGTGTGTGTGGTATGGTGTTGTTCATCCTAAACAACCTTGATCTGTTGTTTCCAGTGGCATTTCCCGCCTCGTCCCCGTGTGAGGCTCAGTCCTAGGCTATAGCTCAGATCTGCTCCACTCCAGGGTATCCTCCAAGCATCAGACCCGAGATCTGCAGAGCCTTAGGCTCGCTGACTGGCCAGCTCCCAGCCTGGCTGCAGTCGTTGCACAACACTTTGCGTGTCATTTGTCATACCCTGTCATGAGCTGTCAAAGACGCCTGTTGCAAATGTCTAGCATTCTGTTTACCGAACCGATTCATTGGCTTGGTGGTTTGACTGAGTTATCGTATTTAATTTGAGTTGAATTGATTGTTCATGTTAACTCCCTTTTGAGGATACACTGTGTTATAACTCAAAGGCAGGAGGACATTTCAAAGTTCACGTGACATAACAGATCGATGTCGTTTTATCCTTGCCTGTACTTACAATAAAAACCCTGCTTATGAAACTCACAGGCAAGAAAGACAATGGTGTAATGAATGGTTATGCTAAGCCTGCTGTGGATTTGTAACTGGGCTGAACAACACTCTCCCTCCCTACAGTAAATGACCTCTCTGAACTTACAGTATTGAGCCAGACACACCCATGGGTACACAATAGCATTACTGTATGTCCCATACACTCCCTCTTTGCACCCAGTGATGACAAACATGCATTGTACAAGTGCAGAACCAGAACACTCACTTCCTTTGTGCTGCAGACACTCACGGGTCCAGCAAGGTCAGAGAACTTTTGAGAGCTTCAAAACATTTAATCGTGTCAACAGAATCATAGCCATCCACTGTGTGTTTATGAAGAAAATGTGTTTTTCCCAAAATGATGGCTGTGACTATTACTGGTTTATGATTCTGTAGGTATGCTAATTATAAACAACAACGTAAAACTCTTATTTCCATATTACTTCTAACATTTGTTGTACGAATTTGGCTAATAATACTATTTATATTAGATCATCAAGATACAGCTATGAATCTTTCTCTAACATTCTCAATACCCAAAGAAATACCCAGAGCACCCATCTCACGCTTTAATTGTTGCATTTCCACACAAGTAGACTGTTGTAGACTGCTGAGTAAACTGCTCATTGGCCAGCTCATCCTCCTCATGAGGATGACATATTCCTTTATGAGGAAATAGCAGGCATTTTTGAAACGGTGTGTTTGAAATAAAAGTTTGAGGCGGGTTTTTTTAAGTGTTTTTTTTTTCTCTCAAAATGTATGCTTTGGTCACAAATATGAGCATAGGATAAGTCAACAACACTATTTGGGTATGAGTTAATATAATATTAACTTTTAAAAGTTAGATTTTCACTGGACAGTTGCTTTAAGAGAGCTTTCCCTCCCTCCCTCCCTCCCTCCCTCCCTCCCTCCCTCCCTCCCTCCCTCCCTCCCTCCCTCCCTCCCTCCCTCCCTCCCTCCCTCCCTCCCTCCCTCCCTCCCTCCCTCCTCTGTCCCTCCCTCATCTCCCTCATTCTCTGTAGATCACACATCTGCCCTGCTGTGCTGGGCCCTTGCATCAGCGACAGAACTCAGTCTCCCCCAAAGACAGAGACAGGAAGGACAAAGGGGTGGAGTAAGATGGTGTGCTATATCAGCAGAGCAGGCTCTTCACAGAGCAAAAACTTGAGGGGAAGTAGACAATAATTTTAAAAAATGTATACCAGGCACAGATGGCACATCGAGATGCAGAAACGGTATACCTGCTGTGTCTTTGTAATGCTGTTTTCCCTATGGGTCTCTGAACAATTCAAAGGTTATATCCAGATCACCCAAGCTTTCATCTCAGAAGTACTCCATTCAAGACAACTAAATGGGTTATGACTGAATACATGTTGAAAGGGTTTGATCTCACACTGCATGTTGGAATGCTAGATCTGAACAAAGGATGGAACACATCATTCAAACCTGCCAAATGTACAGTTGTTTTGAGCTGAGCTTCCAGCTGGCCCATATGATTAAAAGTAAGATCAAGTGGCTGGGCTAACACATTTGCTGAAAGTGATGTGGTTGACTAGGTTATGGCTCTCCTGAAAGGTGCCAAAACTAGATTGCGAGCGAGAGGAATTTGATTATGCCGGGGTAGTGGAGTGTGCACTTGTAGTACAGTTTTTGGGGTCATCAAAAGATCTCATTTATTGCAATCATTCAAAACCTTATGTCAAGACACCCTCTGTACACTCAGAAAAAAGGGTTCCAAAACGGTTCTCCGGCTGTTCCCATAGGAGAACTCTTTTGGTTCCAGGTAGAACCCTTTTGGGTTCCACGTAGAACTATCTGTGGAAAGGCTTCTAGATGGAACCTAAAAGGGTTCTACCTGGAACAGAAAAGGGTTCTTCAAAGGGTTCTCATATGGGGACAGCCTGAAAACCCTCTTAGGTTCTAGATAGCACCTTTTTGTCTAAGTGTACTACCAGTATTGTTTCATGTCTGGCTGACAATTAATTTCAGCTATTTAGGGACGGCAGGGTAGCCTAGTGGTTAGAGTGTTGTACTAGTAACTGAAAGTTTGCAAGTTCAAATCCCTGAGCTGACAAGGTACAAATCTGTAATTCTTCCCCTGAACAGGCAGTTAACCCACTCTTCCTAGGTGTCATTTAAAATAAGAATTTGTTCTTAACTGACTTGCCTAGTAAAATAAAAAAAAGTATTTCTTCCCCTCTAGTGACTCCCCATCCCGCATGCGGGAGTGTAATCGTTGCCTGATACAAATTAGCATAACGCAACGGACATAAATATCCCTAGAAAATATTCCTATTCATGAAAATCACAAATGAAATATATTGAGACACAGCTTAGCCTTTTGTTAATCACCCTGTCATCTCAGATTTTCAAAATATGCTTTACAGCCAAAGCTAGACAAGCATTTGTGTAAGTTTATCGATAGCCTAGCATAGCATTTTGTCCAGCTAGCAGCAGGTGACTTGGTCACGGAAATCAGAAAAGCAATCAAATTAAATTGTTTACCTTTGATGAGCTTCGGATGTTTTCACTCACGAGACTCCCAGTTAGATATCAAATTTTCCTTTTTTCCAAAAATATTATTTTTGTAGGCGAAATAGCCCCGTTTGTTCTTCACGTTTGGCTGAGAAATAAAGGTAAAATAAATAAAAAACATATTTTTTCTTAACAGTGGGGCCTCATTTCCTTCCAACTGATTGTGTTAGAAATTCCCTCATACAGCAGAGAAGGAAAGGATAATGAATTATACAGTGTACGTGTATTGCATGATTTCAATCAAAGATATAAGAGGGGACAGCCTAGCCTTTTCATTCCGGTACAGAATATTCTAAGATAGTTGATTTCCTCCAGAGTGAAACAGACACTTTGGTCTGGTCTATCAATAATAACATGTGATAGCCAACACATTAGCATACTTCACCTTATAATGGATTCTGTCTTCATGCAGTGTGTGCAGCGTCAATCTTTGATCATTGTAAAGTCTTTGAACCCTTATCGAGGTTAGGAACCCAATCTGCACAGTGGGAATGGTGAATGGTGTGGGTGTCCCAAGCACGCATTGTTCTCATCACAGTGGAAGGATGCAATTGGAGGAGATGTGTTTTCTGAACCCCAAGGGGTGGATGCAATCAAGAGAACCCCCTCTTGCTCACACACATGCGCAGACACAGACATGAATGTAGGCATGGATCACACAAACACATGCATGCACAGTGCGTTGAAATGCACACACACACACACACACACACACACACACACACACACACACACACACACACACACACACACACACACACACACACACACACACACACACACACACACACACACACACACACACACACACACACACACACACACACACACACACACACACACACACACACACACACTCCTTAGCTAGCAATCCAAACCATGGCCTTGGCTATAGTCAGGAAGCACTAATGAAGTTATTAATGATATGCATGTGTGCTGCGGTGCCGTGCAAGCCTTGGCTCCATGCCGTGCAAGCCCCAGGCAGATGGTAGCTCCTACTCAGCTTTGGTTAGTGGTGATTAAAGAGCGACTGAATAAAAAAAAGTATCTGGCTGTAGTCGTAGTAGTGAGCAATGTTCCCTCTAAACTGCACGCGCTCGCCCCAAGACTGCCGCATAGAAAAATAAGCCCACAGAGAGAAGCACGAGATTGAACTTCACTCATCTTTCTAGAGCAGTGATCACGAACCGGTCGATCGCCAAACATTTCTGTAAAGAACCGAAAGATAAAGCCTTGGGTTCGTATTTTTTAAAATTCATCTCGGGCTGTTGTCAGTCCGTGCACCCGATTCAGCTGCACTGCACGCCGGGTAGGCAAACTGTTGCCATTTTGAAACATTTCATGTGTCTGAAGGTACAAACTCAGCCTTCCCGGCTGGCCCAAAGAGCAAATCAAGTGCACTAAAGGTCTACCGCTGGCCAATCGGACGGCTCAGATGAACGTGTCTGCAGTAATGTAGCACACATAAAATAAAACTACAGCAGTTTATACGGTGAGATTTAAAAACGTTTAAAACCATGGCTAGATAGAAACTATCATGTATGTACATGTACTTACCTGGAGTGCCTGAGGGTGGCGCTATTACTAATTATTACGTGTGATCATCTGTACTGGCACTTGACATCTGGTAAACGTTGCTCTTCCACCCGCATCCCTGCTTCAGGGTGCTAACATATTACATGGTGTCAGAAGTTTAAAAGTTATACAAGGAAATCGCAACCTAGAAAAGGGTCCAGATACGGTCAGATATGCAAAGCATGTCACAGAAAAAAATAATGTCGCCAAAACGTGCTCCACACGCACACAGAGACGAAATCTTAGGATTCGGGCATTGACTGGGAGATGACAGCAGGAAATGAGGACATTGGGACAATTGAAGTGAAACAGAACAAAGTACAATGTCTAGATCAGCTAGTGTATGTCAATGAGACAAATACAGAGGAAGAGCAGTGGACAGAAACACTGAAAATAATCGACCACAAATGTACTGTTGAACTGGATACAGGAGTCTGTGAGAGACTTGAAAACGCGGGAAGTGAACGTGACGGGGTGATTCCATGCGGAAATCCAACTGCAAGCAAGTGACATATTCTGGCCACCAGATGGAGCCAAAAGGCAAGACGGCGCTTGAATGTCAATTTAAAGAGAAATAGTTTGAACTGGAATGTCAAGGGATAGAACAAGATGCACCTGCAATACTTGGAAGATCAGCTTGTCTGCAAATTGGGCTTAATAGAGAGAACATTCAAGCTCGAACACAGGACAGAGACTGACATTTTGAGTGAATATGAAGATCCATTCACAGGGCTGGGATGTGTTGCAGGGGTCCATCACATACAAACAGACCCAGACGTCACCCCAGGGGTTCACTCACCCAGAAAAGTGCCTGTGGCACTAAAAGAAAAACTGGGAAAGGAACTGAACTGCGTGGAAAAGATGGAAGTTGTCGTCAGGCAAACCGAGCCTACTGAGTAAACAGCTGGGTGACAATCGTGAAGCCAAAGAAAATATGGGTACGCATGGACCCACAGGATCTAAACAAAACCTTCAAGAGAGAACATTATCCTTTGTGTACCATTGAAGAGGTAGTTGCTGAAATGCCTAACGCAAAGGTATCTCCAGTAGCTGATGCAAAACAAGGATTCTGGCAAATCCGACTGGATGAAAAGGGACTGCCGTTCAGAATCTTGTCCGCTCCAGAGGCGTTCCAGTGGAGCCTCGCCCAGCCTTTGGAAGGTCTGGAAGGATCGTTAACATCATGGATGACAGCAATTTGCTACATTGGACATGTTTTACGCAAAAAAGGTCTGAAACCAGATTTCAAAAAAGGTCCGATCGATACAAGAAATGCCAGAGCTAGAGGACGAAGCAGCGCTTCAGAGGTTCATGGGAATGTTGCAGTATCTCACGAAGTTCATCCCAAATCTCTCAGATGTCAGCGCACCACTGAGACAACTGCTGGAACGAGAAGTTCAGTGGCACTTTGAGTCAGAGCTTCAAAAGCTTGAAAACACTTGTCAGCAATGCACCAGTGTTAAAGTACTACGATGTAAAAAAAACTACATTTAAAAAAATAACAGGGACTATCTGTGGGTGCAAGCTCAGAAGGCTTGGGAGCTGTGATGCTGCAAGATGGTCAGCCAATCGCATATGGGTTAAGATTCCTCACAGACTATCAAAAGAGATTGAAAAAGATCTACTGGCGATTAGTGTAATGACTGCAAGAAGTTTCATCAATGCCTGTATGGAAAACCGATCCTGGTGGAGTCAGACCACAAGCCCTTGGAAACAATCTTCAAGAAGTCGCTCCAGAAAGCACCAGCCAGACTGTAGAGCATGCTGATGAGACTACAGAGATACAGTTAACATGTGCAATACAAACCAGGAAAGGTGAAGCACATCGCTGATCCACTGAGCCGAACGTGCTTAAAGGAAAAGAGAGAGGAATTGCTGGATGGTGAGATGGATGTAAACTACATCGCTCATCATCGTCCTAGTTTCCGAAGAGAAACTGTAGCAATTCAAAACAGCAACAGCAGAAGATGAAGAGGTAAGCCTGGTCACAGAAACAGTTAAGAAATGATGGCCATAAACGAGAGGGAAGGTTGCAAAGCAAATACAGCACTACTGGACCTTCAGAGAGGACTTGACATACTCGGATGGACTGCTGTTCAAAAGTTAAAAAAGTGTCATTCCTCAGAAAATGAGAGATGAAAAATCAATAAATCAATAAACCACACAAATGTAAGGAACGAACAAGTGATGTTCTGTTCTGGCCAGGCATGCCTAAACAGATTGAATATGTTGTAACAAAATGTGCAGTCTGCAACACACACAAAAACAACAGCCGCTCATGTCTCATCCAGTCCCAGAGAGAGCTTGGACCAAAATTGGAGTGGACCTCTTCCATTACAGCGACACAGAATATCTTCTATGCGTGGATTACTTCTCAAAATACCCAGAAATCTCCAAGCTCAGTAGGACAACAAGTAAACACATCATTACAGCACTAAAGTCATAATGCATATTCCCACGGCATGGGGTGCCCGTCGTTTTGTGCTCCGACAATGTAAGACCGTTGGTGAGTCAAGAAATGTCAAAGTTCTCTACCAGCTGGGAATTCAAACATTTGAATTCACCAACTGTCTTCACAGCTAAACGGCCACGCTGAGAGAGCAGTTCAGACTGTGAAGAACCAGTTGAAAAAAAGCACAAGACAGCAATGGAGATCCTTACATACCTCTCCTTCAGTACAGAAACACACCCCTGGATGAATTAGGTCTCTCACCTGCACAACTACTAATGGCAAGAAGGCTGAAGACAACGATTCTGACATCAAAGAGATTGTTCGGAGGGCCTGGCAGTCTCTATGGGAGTGCCACAGGGTTCAATTCTCGGGCCGACTCTCTTATCTGTATACATCAATGATGTCGCTCTTGCTGCTGGTGATTCTCTGATCCACCTCTATGCAGATGACACCATTCTGTATACCTCTGGCCCTTCCTTGGACACTGTGTTAACTAACCTCCAGACGAGCTTAAATGCCATACAACTCTCCTTCCGTGGCCTCCAACTGCTCTTAAATGCAATTAAAACTAAATGCATGCTATTCAACCGATCGCTGCCCGCACCTGCCCGCCCGTCCAGCATCACTACTCTGGACGGTTCTGACTTAGAATATGTGGATAACTACAAATACCTAGGTGTCTGGTTAGACTGTAAACTATCCTTCCAGACTCACATTAAGCATCTCCAATCCAAATGAAATCTAGAATCGGCTTCCGATTTCACAACAAAGCATCCTTCACTCATTCTGCCATACATACCCTCGTAAAGCTGACCATCCTACCAATCGTCGACTTTGACAATGTAATTTACAAATAACCTCCAACACTCTACTCAACAAATTGGATGCAGTCTATCACAGTGCCATCCGTTTTGTCACCAAAGCCCCTTATACTACCCACCACTGCGACCTGTACGCACTCGTTGGCTGGCCCTCGCTTCATACTCGCCAAAAAACCCACTGGCTCCAGGTCATCTACAAGTCTCTGCCAGGTAAAGCCCCGCCTTATCTCAGCTGGCTGGTCACCATAGCAGCACCCACCCTTAGCATGCGCTCCAGCAGGTATATCTCACTGGTCACCCCCAAAGCCAATTCTTCCTTTGGCCGCCTTTCCTTCCAGTTCGCTGCCAGTGAACGAACTGCAAAAACCTCCCTCACTAGCTTTAAGCACCAGCTGTCAGAGCAGCTCTGGGATCACTGCACCTGTAAATAGCCCATCTGTAAATTGCCCATCCAACTCCCTCATCCCCATACTGTATTTATTTATTCATCTTGCTCATTTGCACCCCAGAATCTCTACTTGCACATTCATCTTCTGCACATCTATCACTCCAGTGTTTAATTGCTATATTGTAATAAGCCACCATGGCTTATTTATTGCCTTTACCTCCCTTATCCAACCTCATTTGCTCACATTGTATATAGACTTTTTTCTACTGTATTATTGACTGTATGTTTGTTTATTCCATGTGTAACTCTGTGTTGTTGTATGTGTCGAACTGCTTTGCTTTATCTTGGCCAGGTCGCAGTTGTAAATGAGAACTTGTTCTCAACGAGCCTACCTGGTTAAATAAAGATGAAATAAATAAAAAATAAAGAATAAATTGTTAGGAGCCGTCTCACAAACTTTTGGTCATGAAGGAAGAAGAACGAGTCAGGATCAGATAAGACAGCAAATGGCAACCAGCAATTGTACCTGAAAAACATGACCAGCCAAGGTCATACGTAGTACAAACACCAAACAAGAGAGAATCTACAGAAGGAACCGGAGACTCCTGTTAAAAACACATGAAACAACACACCCAGAGAGACACCATAATGGACTTACCTTATCCTGTGGAAAGAGAACCTGAAACAAGTGTTACCCTGGAAGACAACTACTCATTAGTGTGTTCTCCAGCACCAACAACACAACAATGTAAACACTGACACACCAGTGAAATCAACTCGCTATGATTTCGCTATCAGAATGCCAAAATGCTACCAGTACTGAAAATACTATATTGAAAAGACTGTTAAAAAATAAAAAATAAACATTGAAAATACATTAACAATAACAATGTGATGACAATTTTGATGTCTTAGGTTATGTTGAAAAAATATGATTGTTTTGCATATTGTTTGCAATGTGAAACACTGAGTTGAAAGAAAGAACGTTAAATAGTTTTTAAAAAAGGAAAATGTCATGTATTTACATGTACTTCCCTGGAGTGCATGAGGGTGGCACTGTTACTAATTAATACACGTGATCATCTGTACTTCCACTTGACCCATGACATCTGATGTTGCAACCACATCCCTGCCCTCAGTGTGCTAATATATTACAGAAACCGTCAACGAATACAGCAAAGAGACGCTGTTCTTATGAGCGAGTTCAAGTTTCTTACTCAGCGCTGTCAACACTTTTATAAGCCCAAAAATGCGAGTCCTTCTCCTTTCCACTCAGCGCTACAACAAGCAGTGCAGCAGTCATGAATGAGTAGGGAAGTGTATCTACTCGACAGGCTTGCGTTGTTATTATTATTAGCAGGCTTGAGTCTTTTTAAATATCGAGGGATATTTGACTTTCTCTGTTCATAGGAGTAATAATATGAATTTGTGCATGAGGCAGATGCTTCTTGAGTTTTGCCATCAGCTGCAGGATAGGGATACTTTCTGGTCAGTGTCAGTGGAGGAATGGAAGAGCGGAGGGATGTTGAGAGGCGGACCCCTCAGTCTGCTGCTCTTTTCCCTCCACTGAGACTGACCATATAACAATGAAAAGCTAATTATGTAAGTGTATGCTCACTCAGCTGTGCTTCACAAGTAATACAACAACAGATCTACTACCTGTGTAATCATATAGCCTACCTCATTAAAAAAATATATAATTTACAAAAATAGCCCGAACAACATTGCTTTGACAGGGCAATTCAATAAATATGAGGTGATAATGTATTGGACCTATAGCTTACTCCACAAACCTCATTGCTACAGTACTGTTTTTCATTGGTTAATATCGCATAGGCCTACACTTTCTAAGTCACGTTAATAGAAAATCTGAGCAGTAGATCTCGGCTTGCATTTTGACTATTGACTCAGAAAAGGTTGGTGACCACTGTTCTAAAGTTTTCCCTGTTAACACTATTTATGTTTCCCTTTACTGTGGCAATTGTGATCGAATCAACACAATATTAGCCACTTTCAATGCAACATACCGTGTACTGCCTATGTTGTGTGTCAGTAGCATGCATGTAAGTAGCTAGTTAGGAACTGCCCCTGTTGACGGTTCCTAACTAGCCTCATAGATCTATCCAAAGTCAGCTCCAACTCTGCCACGGTTGCACACCGGCCCGGCTGAAGGTAATTGGAGAAAGAAGTTGGCTACTTCCAGACACAAACTGTAGTTAGGCTGTTTCAGGTTATCTAGAAGGGTGAATGACTGTAACTGTATACTGTTTTGGCCGAGTGAATGTACAAACACTTCCCACATGCAAGCACACACACACACATAGGAGACACCCACATCAAAACACGCCTTCGTGACCCAAATCTCGTTCTCAGTTGCATTTCCTAGTGAGGAACGATTGAAACCGAGGCTAAATCTGTAAGTTTAGACCCACTTTAACAGTGAGACAGAAAGAGATGGAAGGGGGAATCAAAGTGCCCAGTCAGGGGGAGAGAGGAGTTGAGGGTGGGGAGAGATGAGGCTTTCACCAGACTTTGTGTTATGCAACACCAGATCTGCATCCCAAATGGCACCCATTCTCTTAATAGTGAACTACTTTTGTCCAGGGCCCATAACACTATAGGGAATAGTCTGCCATTTGACGCACACAACAGCAGTCTCAGAGAAATGTCTCAACGACCAACTGAGAAAATACTGGGGTTGATATACAGTTTTAAATAGTAAAAAACAAAAATCCAGATACTCTGTGGGCCTGAGGACAAGGGAAGGTAGTGCTTACTATACATTAGTGATAAATGATCACATGCAGACAGTGAGTTCAACCCAGCCTCCACATGTTGCCTGACTGTAGCAAATAATAACAAGAATATGGAACATATGTGCTCGTAACCAGTGTCTTTAGTGTACAGTAAGCATATGCTATGATAATAATTGAAACAGACGATGTCAGAAGTCAACAGAACCCCCACCCACCCCACCCACCTATTCACACTTCATAGAAATGAAGCCCCAGTTATTACGACGAGTTAGCCCTCGATGTGGCGTGAAAACGCCTCGATAATGGCGCCAGGCGTTCCTACTAAGACCGCTGCAATTAAGATGGCGGAGTGACTGGAGGACGGTTGTAACTCCAGCTCAGATCCACTCCACTGTTGGGGGCGTTTGAATCAGGACCTCCTGTTCAACTTACTGTGAATACTTAGGGTATAGCACCCTCAGGTGGGCATTGTTAATAAAACTTCTTCTGAATTCAAGGCGTTAAATGAAATCTTGTGCTGAAAATAAGTTGCATTGTAAAATCTAATGGATATTGTCTTCCATTGTGTGTATGTGTATGTGTGTGTGTGTGTGTGTGTGTGTGTGTGTGTGTGTGTGTGTGTGTGTGTGTGTGTGTGTGTGTGTGTGTGTGTGTGTGTGTGTGTGTGTGTGTGTGTGTGTGTGTGTGTGTGTGTGTGTGTGTGTGTGTGTGTGTGTGTGTGTGTGTGTGTGTGCTTGAGTGTGTGTGTGCTTGTGTGTGTGTGTGTGTGTGTGTGTGTGTGTGTGTGTGTGTGTGTGTGTGTGTGTGTGTGTGTGTGTGTGTGTGTGTGTGCGTGCGTGTGCGTGTGTGCGTGCGTGCGTGTGCGTGCGTGCGTGTGTGTGTGCGTGTGCGTGTGCGTGTGCGTGTGTGTGTGTGTGTGTGTGTGTGTGTGTGTGTGTGTGTGTGTGCGTGTGTGTGAATCCTGTATGATCTGCCGTTTGAATTTCCTGCAAAGGTTCATCCACTTGGCTTCTCAAACTAGAACAGATGCAAAATCATCCCACCTATAGCACATAATACACATCACCTTTCTTCATCTGTGGTGATATTACTGGCTAGGCATACAGCGTTCTCCCTGAATAAATGTGGGCTATTTTAGTCCATTTTAGATCTGTTCGCCCTACTCCGTCTTCATCTGCGGGGAGGGTTAGGAGCTTCTTCTTTACTTCCGTTTCTCTCTGACGACCTGGTTTTCTCTTTCGAGCCATTACTCAACAAGCAGACTGACTGATCTCTCAATGCAACGGTGGAGGACATTCCATGGGTGATGAAGACTCGAATGGAAAATATTTCACTATGGCAGTGGGTGTGTGTGTTACTATGGCGTTACAGAAGCGCGCATTCACCAACATACAGTAATGGCCAGCTACTCAAACATGGCAACAAAATACAGAGGTTAAATATCGAAACATATAGTGTACAACATATTGCTTTAAGACTTCGCTGTATTGAACCACACAGACATGATGAGATATATATGATTTTAACATGCATAGAATGACAATGTGCATGAAAGGCAGGTCTGAATATATTATTTTAACATGCATAGAATGACAATGTGCATGAAAGGCAGGTCTGAATATCATGTAAGACTGCCAGGGTTAGACCGACCACCCGCTAGCTTCAACATATCCCTCAAATTATTAAATCACTTGGTTATGAAATTATTCATCTGTCCAACAACACTCGGCGCCAGATCTGTGTACGTTTGGGAGCCATTACAGCCATGTTTTCAGTAAAACATTATGATAAAATAAATACTAGTTTATCGCCCTGTTCTGTTCTGTTCAATACTATATAAAAGAGAACCTCATTGTCCACAGACAGTCGTATTTGCAACTTCCTGTGAGCTTTGTGTCCATGTACATCACTGCCAACGACTCAGCGCTAGCTACAAATTCCATTGGATTCCAGTAAGTAACATTTGACAGCTTTCCTGGGCTTAACGGGAAATCACTCAATGGGACCCAAGATTATAACCTCTGTAAACCGCTGGTCAATGGAAAAGTCTTAATCCACTCATAGCCAACCACTCCCTGGTGTAACATTGACTTCGCCAGATACGGAGGTGGCCGATTTGACCATAAAGCAAATAAATTCTGTGAAGAAGAAATAAATTCCCAGGGACACAGTGTTTGGAGCCACTGCATGCTATTTCTAGCCTCTCTTCACAACAGTCACTTCAGCATTTATATGTGCATCTGTATTTATTTATTCACAGCAACAGAGGCTAAATGAGGTATTATCTAAACTAACCGTTTCTTAGACAGTGTGTCACAAGGTAAGCTGTGTTTTGTATATCGCCGTCTGGTTTTAATAGGTTACTGTGGGCCTCAGTATACGAACTATACTAACTATTGGGCTATAGGGCTTGTAAGTAAGCATTTCACTGTAACCTGTTGTATTCGGCGTGTGTGACAA